>NW_006239252.1:308270-322124 GCF_000226075.1 Solanum tuberosum | reverse complement strand
CTTTTGGTTGAAAGCTAACAAGATAGTTACAATGTAACTAAATACTATAAAAATCTTTGCATTGTAGCTTATTATATATAGAAATCTAATTTACTTTCGTAAACTATGTGTCAGATCAAAATCAAATTAACAAATTCAAAAGGAATGAGTAATAAATAGCTCATACAATGACATATTTATTATTTAAAAGAAGTACTCCTTTTGGTTGAAAGCTAACAAGATAGTTACAATGTAACTAAATACTATAAAAATCTTTGCATTGTAGCTTATTATAGATAAATATATTATAATTCCAATATATTTGGTTTGGGATGTACCTAAAGTGTGGAAATTTGACACTAACAATAATATTATTGAAAGAAAACAATAAATCTTTATTAATTTGCTAAAATTAACAAGTAAAACAAATATGTCATTAATATATGAAATTAGTAAAATATTATCACCGATTCACCATGTCCCTAGAGGTCCTAGACACCAGTTGACACATACTTTATTATGAATGAGATTTAGAGCATGTTTGACATTGTTGTTGAAATATTAAAAAAAATTATTTTGAGTAAAAAATATTTAAAATAAGATGTTTGGCTAATCAGTAAAACTGCGTTTAAATAGAAGCAAAAAGAGTTTTTCTAGTGTTGAGAAGAAGCTAAAAATTTCTGCTTCTTAAAAAAAAGCAGAAACAACAAAAATCATTTATTGCAAGACAAAAATATCCCTGTCATATATACATATTTATCAATATATCTCCTATATTTATTTGTTTATAATGATTTTTTTGTATGTAGTGATTTAATTTGTGAAATGATTTTTAAATTTATATATCTTGATATTTTTAATTATACTTGAATCATCGTGTTAATATTATATCATATTTAATTTATTTTCTATTCATTTATGTATAATATTGATTGAAAATTTGAATATGTACATTTTAATTTAATAAAAACAAAAATTTAATCAAAAAAATTATAATAGATATTTAAAATAATCTTAATATTAAAAGTGCATTGATACTTGACCTTTTTCGTAATTTGACTCTCAAAAGTATTTTTTTAAAAAATTAGCCAAACACAATCCACTTATCAAAAGCACTTTTCAAATAAATTAACCAAACACAAATTGTCTTTTTTCGAAAACACTTCTACAAAAAATTATTTTTAAAAAATGCTTCTAAAAATAAGCAGTTTTTAGTAGCAATATCAAACAAGCTCTTACTTATGAAGAAGACTAGGTCTTGATAGAATATTTTAGAGTTATAGAAAGTTACTTTAATTTGAAAAAGCTCTAGATATTTATCGATTTAGTAGGAAGAATCTTTTGAAATGCCTTAAAAAATTATTGAGATATAGAGAACTTTAGAAAGGGAACTTATTGATAGATATTAAAAGACTTGTATAACAATCAATATTTATACACTAGCCCTTATTTGAATAGTGTATATATAGAGTCGTTCATTTATAAATCATCAATCAAGTAAATTATTCAATTCTTGAGTAATATAAAAACTTCCTTTGATAAATCTCCTCTTTCTTATCTACATTTTCTAACAATCTTGAGTGTAGTAAGACTGACATAGCATAGAAAAAAATTGTGATAAAGTCAAGTAAGATCGTGAACAAATTGTCAAATACCACATAGTATGCTGAGTCAAAATTACTAAGTCGAAATCTAAACCCCATGCTTATATTACTTGGATTCCAAAAGATATCATCACTAAGGTGTTATATATGCATGTGCTTGAATGTTTCCTCATAAAATGACTTGTTCTATCATCTACAATGAACATCCAAATTAAATTAGAGGGAGATTTTTTTCATACATAAAATAGGGTAGGGAAAATTGAATTCCCAGTATACCAATAATGTTAAATTAAACAACTAATAATTGAGAATTTGCAGGTTTATTTCATTTGACATGTCTGCCCCAAACAAGGTCATTATGTCTCCATTTTGGTGAACTAAATGTACTGATAAATTAAACTATATAGCCATTTAGAAGATCCCATGTCTACTAGCAATTAATAAGGGGTATGTATGGTCACATTATGTGTTTTGTATAATTCAATAAAAATTCCAAATTAAATATAGTTCGAAAAAATTGATAGCAATTATTTTGCTTGTTATAAAGTTGAATTATGTGCATTAATTGTTTTCGTTTGCAACCACTTATTTGTTCATGATAAGTCTTATTCATTTAGATCTTATACATGTTACTCACATAGTTTTAAAATTATTAAAACACAATTCACATAGAGAGTGTGTGAATATATCATTAAAAATCTTTTTTATTTTACCATTGTTCTCATGATAAACTTGTTAACTCCTACGTCGATAAAAATTCAAAATTATTATTCTAAACATTTGGTAAATTTTACCTAGTATGTAATTTTAACACCGGCCTTACACCCTAAGTGTTTGCACATTATTCTCCCTTATCTGCATCAAATGTTTATATCAAATCAATACAATCTATTACTCCCTTGATTCAATAATAGTTGTCCAATATTGACTTGACACATGAATTAAGAAACAGTAAATAATAGGGGTAACTTTACCAAATCACCCTTATTAAATATAAGTTATTTAAACATTAAAAAATGAATAGTAGAACACTTAATTAATAGCAAAGGTAAAATAGAGTACAAAATGGTAAATTATTCATTGATTTTGAAAATTGAACATCCCAAATAGTATAGTGGACAAGTAAAAATGGACGAAGGGAGTATAATTGAGTAATTTTAAAAATAAAGAATTATATAATTAATTATAATCAAGTAAAAGCTTTATGTTGAAACATATGTTATACATGTATTAGCTTGCATATAAATGCTCTCGATACAGATAAATTTTTACTAAGCAACTTATTGTCTAAGAAGAAGAGGGAAAGAAACTCAACAAAAAGGAAAAAGCCACGTAACACAATTGAAGGGATGAAACGTTATCTGGTTGGTGATGGTTCAATTCTCCTCACCTTGTAATTTTCTCTCCATTTACGAGACGTCGCTCGAATATGTTTGTTATAAAATGATAAGCCAAAAAACAGCATTAAATGCTCTAACGCGCACACTTCCAACTCTAATAATAATGTACTCTAATGTTTTTTAATATATGGATCCTACAAGCCAGCTCAATAGATAGAAATAATTCATAATCAAATAATGTATGTGTCATTTGATCTAACATAACTTCCCCCCACCTTCGTTTTTTGTAGGGTACCCTATATATAATGAAACTTTTCTTATAGGTTAAGTGTATCTTGTTTTTAATTAGTTGGTGTTCGGTATTATATTTAGGGAAATGACTCAAATATGCTATCGAACTTTGAGAAAAAACTTATTTATGCCATTTTTGTTTGAGAAAAGACTCATTCATGTCATTGTTTGTTAACTGGAAACAGCTCAATTATGATTTAGTCATGTCATTAATTAAATTATTTTTTAAACGGAAAAAGGCTCAAATTTGCAGTCAAACTTTGAGAAAAGACTCATTTATACCATCTGTTAAAAATATGACTCATTTTATCTTGTTTTGAGCCTTTTCCCTTATATTTATATTGAATTTTTGATTACTTGAGATTCATACTGCTTAAAGTTCATTAAAAGGAGAAACATTTCTTATCAAGATTTTCATATTCAGGATATTGAACCCGAACTATCTAGTTGAGGGTGCAAAAATCTTAGTCATTCCACGATAACCTTCTGATCGTGTATCTCTAACATATAATCCCGACATAAAATAGATATTTGAAAGGGACAATAACGTCTTTACCCCACCACTCTCTTTCAAAAATTAGGGTTTTCTTAAAACTTAGTAACTTGGTGATAGATACAACACTGCGTTTTCTAAATTGTAAACCAACATTTAGTCAAAGATATATACATAATATGTGGCACAAAAGGATCACATGGAAAAATGGAATATATACAATAATGTCATATGACGGGTTATAATTTAAGTAAATGAAAATAATTCAACAAAAAAATTATATGTTTAGTTATTTAATGATCAATTGTTCTTTTTTCTTACTCTATTTTCTTGTAAAAAAAAAAAAAGAATAGGATATAACTAAAACAGCATATACATATAGGCTCTAAAAATCGAAAATCAACTCTGCGATCAATTATTAAGGGTTAATAAGTCTTTATATTATTCATTTGAAAAGAAAATGAAACTATTCATACCGTACGATCACGATATTTCCCAAAAAAAAAAACTTGATCAGTGAATGAACAAAAATTGTGACAATAAGGTCCACATAGAATTATTTATTTGAAAAAAAATTAAAAAAATTAAAGTCAATTGGTAGTCCTTTGAGATACAGGCCCTAATGTCTCCACTGGATAAGTTTCCGAAAGTATCCTTAACAAAAAACCTTTTCTCTTCCTAGTCATTTCAGTTAAAAAGATGTGAAAGCGCATTTATCTTTATAAGTCTATAAGAAGGATACGTTTCGAGTTGTGAAGTGGAAGAGAAGAGATGTGACAATTTTCAACAATTTATTCTTCTTTTATACTCTATTTTATATTGATTAAACAACTTGACGTGATGCATTCACATGATGCATACATATAACACACATACACTAAATTAGTATATATATATATATATAAAACCCCAAAAATCGAAAATCAACTCTGAATCAGGTATTAAGAATCAATAAGTCTTTACATTATTCATTTGGATTAAAAAAGTGAAACTTTTCATATATACAAATTCATGAATGTACATATAGGTCGGTTTGGTTTAGTTTTTCATTAAAAAAAAACTAAACCAATTATGTCGGTTTATCAAATCTAAAAACCAAATCAAACCACGCAAATTCGATTTTTACGGTTTCGGTTTTAGTCGGTTCTTTTGGTTTTTTTCAGTTTTTTACAACTATATATACTTTGTTTGAAAAAGTGATCAAATATATTTTCACTTACCTGTGTGATGAGTTAAACTTAAGAAATGTTAAATGAATAGAAATTTTCGTAAAAAATGGTAAAATTCACATGAGTACAAAATATTTTTTTTTGAAATATCAACGTTCATTATGTTAAATTAATAAGATTAAAAGGATACAGTCGAACTGAATACAAAACGAATATTTACAAAGTAAATTGTTAACTTCAAATTTGAAAAAACTATAACAATATAATTGTAACTTCGGATCTTAATACAAAATAAAATATTTACAAATTTTACAAGTCCAAATTTATAATAAAATATATAAACATTGAAAACTAAAAACTTAATACAAATATATTAACAAAGTAGATTATAAATAATATTTTTTATCTATAAATAAAATAAAATTTTATATATGTGTATATATTATGTCGGTTTGGCTTTAAATTAAAAAAAGATAAAATATTATGTCGGTTTGGTTTGGATTCGGTTTGACTTTTTTTCTTTTAATACCAAACCAAATCAAGAGTGATCGATTCTTTTTTCAACCGCCAAACCAACCAAACCAAACCACAAATCAATTTTTTTCAGTTTGATTTGATTCATCGATTCGATTTGACTTGTACACCCTAATCCTGATACTTCCCAAAAAAATAATTTGATCAATGAATGAGAATTGTGACAGCAAGCTAAGGTCCATATAGAATTAATTTGAGATGGGTGTGTAATGGTGATACAATAAATATTCCAATCCTATCGAATCATATAATGGTCCATAAGAGACAATGACAAAAATTAATGGGGTAGAAACATTTGTCCAAAAGTGTATTTTATGATAACTTTACTTAGAAAGGCATAGGTCTATGAGGTTTATAATTCAACAAAAGTTATGTACTTAACATTTTTCTTCCTAGTGATCCCTTAAAAGTGACTTTACAGTAAGAAAAGAATCAAGATAAGCCAAAGTTTATAGGTTATGTTTTTTAAAGAAAAAATTAGAAATAACGGTATTTTAAAATATCAATTATAGTAATAGTTTAATTAGTTATCAAATGCAGTAATAGTGTGTTGATTTATTCTATATTAGTGTAAAAATTGATTCTTACTTTTATATGTTGAAAAAATTGGCATATGTGGCGCAAACACAAAAAAATTCCAAATATACTTGTTCTTTGTTAATCCTTTGGTCTATAAAAGTTTTAGACGTTATCGATAACAATTTTTCTATCATGAAAACTTGATTTGATTTGAGTGATATGTTAAAAGCTACGCATGCAAGAGTACATTTGAAGTTTTGAATCTTTTTAATTTGATATATCTAGACTTTTTCAATTGTTCAGATAGATAGATAGATAGATATATATGAGAATTTTTTTTTAAAATTTCATATTTTATGTATGTGGCTCCATCGTGGTAAATGTCATCACTAATTAAATGGGATCTTGTGTGTGGGGTGGGGGTGGGGTGGGGGTGATAGGACTTGTTTTTGCTAGGTTTTCTCTTTTTAATATTTTTTCATCAAGTCTGTCTTCTGCTAAAGACAATATATAAGACATCTATATTGTAATACGTAAGCAACTATGCTTATTATTGACATCCTAAACAAAAATCTACAATTGGAAATCTAACTTTAGGGTCTTAGAATCGTGCCTTGAGGGGTACATTAAATTTGATACCACTGAAGTTACGTTGAATGCATAATTGGTATTTGGTTGAATCTCATGAAATCATTTCATAGAAATTCATTGATATCTTCTTTTTATAAAGTAGATTGATTTTGATTCTTGTATAGTCTACATCACTTTCACTTCTACCTGAAAATAATTTTCTTCTTTTCGGTGGAAAAGATTTATATCAATAATTCTGATTTTACATATGGACAATTTCTCAATTATCTTGTTCATTAGCAATAAAATATTTTATTTATATATTGATAAAAAACACACTTTTTGAAAGAAAGATATCATTTAATTGCACCAATCAAGTCACGTTTATTTAGTATATTCATACCTAACAAGTTCTCACAAAGTGATAACGGAACGTAATTCATACAAATCTTTTTATTTTTCAAATTGATCCGATTCATTCATTCGTAGAGCTATTTATAACAAAACTAGCGATATTAATAATTAATCAAATTTTGATTAGTCATTTATTGGAAGTAATATTTAGAAATTGAGAAATCACATTAGAAATTACACGAGATGCAAAATTAGCATTTAGAAATAATCATTTGACTTTGGAACAAAAGCAGTTTTACAGATAGATTTTACCTTGAATTAAAGAAATTAAAATATCAAATTTAAATGATAAGAATTAATTAAATTAAGTTTGAATGAGATAAGAATGAGTGAGCAAATTCCTGGAAAATGCTATCAAATCAAATCAGTTAGGCAGCATCTTAATTAAATGCAATTGACATTATATTCTATGAAATCGCATAACATTTCCATGACTTTATATATATACTAATTTTTTTTTTGATGCAACGCAAAATGGAATATAATTGTCGGTTATGAATACATAATTAGAAGTTTTTCGAAATAATTTTAGAGATCTCTCTTCAGGTTTTGCTATAATACTCATTTTCCTTGTGATTTACATTGTAATGCCTAACTCCCTTATTTTGATTTTTGTAACCATTCTTTAAATCTATTTAGAATAAATATAAATCAATTATGACTTGACAAATTTGTCCTACTTTATATTAATTTCTTCATATTTTTAAAAACACGAGTTATTTAATAAATACTTTAAAAATAACTCAACACAAATAAGTTAATACTATTACATATATTATATACACACACATTTTTTTTTACCAAACAAAGATCGATACTCATTTCTTCATATTGATTTATCTTTAATGTATTTATTAAATAAGTCTTTTTTTAATAAATGGATTAGTATGAAAATATTAATATAAAAAGGGACAAATTTATCAAATCATAATTATTTTATATTTATTTTAAAAAGGTTAAAAGAATGATTACAAAAATATTAAAGTAAGGAACGTAGGCGTAATGTCGTAAACTATGAGGGAGATGAGTGTTATAGCGCAAAACCTCGAGGGAGGTCTTTGAAAATATCCCAAGTTTTAAAAAAAAAAATATTTTGTCATTTATTAATAGTTAAAAAAGATTAAATGTACCCTTATCATTATTAATAAGGACTAAATTTTATCCTTATTGACTAAAATGCTGTTTTCTCACAAGTTTTTAATAAATGAGATTTTTTTTTTAGAGTAAATGTCTCAAAAGATTAATCAAGTATATGAAATTATTTAGCAAAGTAACTAAACTTAATTTTGAAATTATTTGATGCTGCTTTTTTGGTTACTAAGTAGTACTAACAATAATAATGATAGAAGCAATTATGTCTTTTTTAAAAATTATTCATCTAACTAAATTATTACGCGTGAAATTCCTAGCATGCTTCACTTTTATATTATCAAAATAGTAATAATTCTCATCTTTAATAATATAAAAAGTTTAGTGCTCCATATGTTACATCTTGCCTCACCATATTAATCTTCTACCATAAAGTTTGATATTGTTATTCATTAGATATACCAATATACAAAATAACAGCTCAAGATGAAAACCGTATAAAGATGTTACTTCCGTTATTCTAAAATAGTTGTCGCGTTTTACTTTTTGAAAATTAATTTGACTGGTGTTTGGAGTTTAAATAAGATTAATTCAATATTTTTAAAATTAAAATTTAATAACTATACAAAAAGTGTATTGTATAAGTTACAAGTCTTAATAAAAACATTGGCTAATTTATATAATTTGACTTTCAAAAAATAACGTGACAACTTGTAAAAACAATAGGTGATTCTTTTCATCTGTCCTAACCTTGATGGATAGAGTTACCTAATACATGTTGCTGGTAGGAGATGTCAGATATCTCATGAAATTAATCGAGATATGCAAAAGCTGGCCCAAACACAACGATATAAAAAAAAAAGTAGATATTAAAACTCAAAATAACAATGTTACATAACGTAGTATTACAACATTTTGACTTTAAAAGTAGGTAGATCGAAATAAGACCTTAAACCCCAATTAGCAGTATTTTCCCTTGCCTGAGAAATGTCATATTATATATTGGCACAAGAAAGGTATGCCTAAATAGTCAATAAAGTGGGATTATATAATTATAAAAATTGTAAGTTTAAACTCTTAGCAAAAGCAAAAATATTACGTGATTTTTTCTTATCTATCCAAATTTTAATAGATTAAGTTATCAAATATTTATGTTGGTGAAAAATTCCATAAAATAATTAATGTGCATGTACAGACCTGAACATTAAAGCTATCAAAAAGGAGAGAAATGTCCTGCAATATATTATATATGTGTATGTAAGTAAATAACAAATAAAAAAAGTGAGTGTACTGCGATGTATTTTCTTCATATAGCGCACTAATTTTATGCACTATATAAGTTCCATCAATAGTAACGATCGTTAAACCTAATCCGTTGATAGATCTTATATAGTACCACTAAATTAGTGTGCTATATATAGTTTTTGTCTTTTTTTTTTTTTTTTTGAGATGTTATTTTGATTACTACTTTTTTAAAAAAAATCTATATTTGAGCCTTCACATTTTGTTAGGATATGATGCCTTTCTTTGCCAACTTCTAAACGGCTCATGTGTAATCAAAAGACCAACTCTAGTGTGTTATCGAAAGACCAAAGTCTACATTTGGATCAAAACAAATTTAGTTAAATAAGTGGATTGTTTGTTTGGGCTTGGACCAAAATAGGGTAAACTCATTAGGTAAAATATAGAGCAACTTTCACGTATAACAAACACAAAAATCATATTTGTATGTTATAACTATAGTTTGCATAATTGCACTCCATAACAAATTTTATGTTTGCTATGGAGCTTTTGATTTGTATAATTCGCTACAAACAACCTGTTTTATACAAATTGTTCAGTTTTGTATAAATTCATTTATACGTTGTAATTTGTATAATAAGATATGTATTTGTATAATTATAAGTGTATAGGACGAAAATATAGCCATTTATATTTGCCATTCATGTATAAAATGGCTACTTGTATATCGAATCATATGGCAAAAAAAGGGGGATGTTTGCTGTGAATTACAATTAAAATAAACTATGGCTATAACATTTAATTTGAATTAATAGTTTGTTATTTCATACAATTTTTCCTAAAATATTTAGGTTACAAATATTTATCCCAATTGGATCCAACCCAATATATTTATCCTGATTGGCTCCACAATTCAAACTATTTATCGGACTACCCCTTGTTCTATTCACTGAATCACTTCTTCTTCATCCTTGATACAATTGGAGTATGTATATATATTTTAATGGTATCAAGCAGTAATTGAACAGTCTTTTCACTTAAACACAGTTTGTTCTTCCTTGATGTCATCAAAGTATGTACATACTCTAATAATTTCAAGGAGTAACTAAGTAGTGTTTTTCTTGAACCACTACTTGATACCATCAGAGCATATATACACTTTGATGGTTCAAGCACTAAACGCACATTATCAGTTAAAAACAAGGGGGTATGAAAGTAAGGAGGTAGCCGCTTGTAATAGTTTTCCTTTTTGAGATACAAGTGTTCTTTTTTCATAATAAATTAGAACTCAATCTCTCAACTCCTACCGAGTTTTATTTATTTAATTACCAAAAAAAACTAATAAAACTACATACACACCTATCAAACAAAAGAAAATTAAAATTATTTTGATAAAATTTCTGATGGGTCACTCACTATAGGCTACATGCATAGCCCAAATTTTTTAGAAGAACTGAATTAAGCGAATCTTACATAATATGGACCAGAAACAGTCAGAATTCAGAACTATGTTTAACCCATTGCAGGGCAGGATTAAAAGAAGGGACAAGTACAATGATCCAGAACACGCTATAAGAGTACATGTATATCAGCAGCAGCTAACAAAATTCTACAGCATGTTAATAGGGGAAAAGAGACTCTAGTTTCAACTGACCATTGGAACAGGACTTGATGCAGACATAACATCCAGCAGGGAGTTCACCGGCTCTAGTTCTTCATGCCAAAGTTGAAGGGAATCGCAGGGATAAAACTTTCTTGTAGCTCCATCTTTGTTAATCTGGTTATCAAAATTGTTCAAAAAGACAAGCTTATATAATGAGACATGAGACCCCTCTTTCAATAAGATGAGGATATTGCTTAAAGTGTTCCAAAGCAAATCCAGGACATCACCGTTATTAAATAAGTGTTCCAAAGCAAAAACAATAGCCAGTAAAAAAATTACAGACTCCACCAATCCTAACAAAAGCTGAAATTATGCTGGACTTTCAAATGAGCAATACAGCACACAAACAGCACTGTATCAGGGAGAAAATTCTTTAAAACCTAGAGTGGAAGTAATATTTTGTTCACTACAAATAACACTAGTTTCTTACAATCGAGAATTGATCCACACTCCAAAATTACAAGGCTTAGATATAAGCACAACGAAGGGCTCTTGGACACAGTGAAATGTGATAAACATGTAGGTAAATTAAGAAGCAGAGTTTCATGGAGTTGATGCTACAAGCCTACAACTACTAATACCAACAAGTATATCAAAGGTTCCTAGGGCTTGATAAAAGGAATAGGTGGGAAGGCAAGTTCTTTATTCTATTTCTTATAAGCGAAGACTGTCTATTTTAACTTGAATAATTTGCTATTAGAGACTCAGTAAGCAAATAAATTTCATTGAATCATATTATGCCACTTGAACAAGCATAAAGCAGATTAATTAACTCACAGTTACAGTCCGAACAACTCCACCGCTAGCACCATCTCGTGCAATGGCAAGAGATACTGCAGTGACCACCAGTTTCTGCAGAAAAGGTGAAACAAACTTAAATCTTCAGAATTATCACTAAAGCAGATTAGTGAATAGAGAAGCAATACCAATACAGATGATTGATCAGAGCATCATCATGCCCACAAAGAAGAGTCTATTATGCCTAGTCAAAAAAGCTATCCCATCGAAAAGAACTTCAGAAAACTTTACCTAATTAAATAACAGGGCCCATAGGAAAGATGCAAGTTCAAGATCTTATTCAATGACCAAGGTGGTTGGTTGTAGTGTCAATATGTGAACCAAACCATGCAAGCCCCTTCTTTACTAACAAAAGTATTTTATTGGTTTGAAAGCTGTGTACAAAATTAATAAGAAATTTTCTACTTCTGAACAAGTACTTTTTCAATAGATACTTGCATTATAAACTCTAAATCATGACAGATGAAGATAAACGCATAGCTATAAAGATGAAGCCATCTTGATGGTCCAACAATGTCGTACAAATTAGACAGCTTGTAAATTCAAACTACATGAAACTAACCTCAGCTTCTTCTTGAGTCATTCCCTCTTTCCATGCTTGGTCAAAGAAACCATACAAATAAGTAGAGCCCGATCCTGCAAGTAACAGCCAATGAACAGAATATTGTTCAGCCTACTGGTAGCACCTGGAGCATCTTGCACAGGGAAACTAATAAACTAAACCAATTATCAGCTGTGAAGTTCAGCTCTCAATATACTTCATTAAGCAACACCAAGGGCAACATTCTGAAAATATTTCAAACAAGACACTAGGGTGTTAAATCAGCTTCTTATCTTCCCAGGAGGAGGGATTGAACCCATTGTCATGTACAGCAACCAAAAATTATGACATGATATCTTAATTTCACTAAAGCACCAAAATGTATGGAGAACATATCATCCAAGAAAGCTTGAATCCAACCAAATAACCTATTCCATCACATATAGGTTATTAAAAACCAAATATGTGAACCTTGTAGCTCATGTCTAGTTCCGGTGTTCTTTTAATTTTGGTTTAATTTAGTTCCAAAGTATTCTTTCTCATCCATTTTCATTTGTTTCCATTCTCATTATTCGTTCCAGAAAAGAAAAGGACAAGGGCGGTGAAGAATATTTCTGGATCTAAGAAAGAATTCTAGGAAAATCCTCCACAAACAGAGCCATCTTGAGAAACAGCTAAACGCACTTTACACCCCCGTTCAAAAGAGAAACATGGGTTTCACCAGACTACCAGGTTATGATCAGTGGCAGAGGGAGGATTTTCATCAAGGGGGTTCAAAAAAAAATTAATCACGTAAATAATATCCACAAATAAACGGGTCGAATCGGATATAAACGGGTCGGATTAAACGGATCGAATCAAGAAGAAAAGGATTTTTTAATATTTGACTTTGTAATTAGGGGTTAAACTAATAAATCCTAAATTCCCAATCAGCGTTTTAATTTTTTGGAACTAAACATCATTTTCTGATTGCATTATTATTATTTTAAAAAAATTAAAACTCCTAAAATATAAGCTGATAAAAAAATGCCTTTGCCCGGATTCGAACACGCGACCTCGCGTGCAATAGAGCAAATTCCTGAACCCCCAAAGCCACTGAGCTACGCCTTTGATGTATGTTTAGGGGGTTCAATAGTATATATATACACGTAAATTAATATTTTAATCTTTATATATATGGTGTAATTTTTCGACGAATAACCCCCATGGTTCAACGTAAATCCTCCCCTGGTTATGATGATGATAAATCGAAACCTGTTGGAAAACATACATATGCTACCGTCACTCTTGTGATCTGGTTTCATCTAACTCTACCTATTCTTCTTCTAGTCAACAATGCAGCTCCTCATCTCCCTTGCAAGTGATGGGCACCCCCCCTCCCCCTCAAACTCGGTCTCTCTTTCGTACACCCATAGCCATTTATATGCAGCAACCAAAACAAGCAGTTTATTTGTTTAGTTTTCTTGAACTCTGCAATGAGATCTATGGCCTGGAGTATCTAGTTGTCTCTTTCCAATTCCATCTTCTAACTTCTGTTGGGTCTTGCTGTATTCTTCAGTTTCCAGCTCTTTGTAGAGATCAATTTCCCCCCCCCCCCCCCCAGGGGGG
>NW_006239252.1:298029-308188 GCF_000226075.1 Solanum tuberosum | reverse complement strand
CTTTGTAGAGATCAATTCCCCCCCCCCCCCCCCGAATGGGGCTACTGAAGAGTCTTGCTTAAGTAGTTTCAGGAATAGGGGACAAATTTTCTGTGAGCTGAAAAGAACCTTCAAAAGCCAAGTATTTCTGGAGGTATACATGCACGAGATGACTAAAAAGTACAGATTAATAGCAAACCTCCAATAGTAAAAGGTTGCTCCAAGACTGCGCCTCCAAGAGGGATTCCATAGATCTTTCCTCCTTCATATTTGTCCCAACCACCAACAATCAGTCCTGTCTGGAGCCTATCCTGGACATACAGAGAGCAATGGATCAAATAAGTATAAAAAGGTACATCATAAATTAACCTAGGTAGTGTATTAGTTATGATGTAACTGGCTAGTGATTCCTCTCTACCTCACACGAGGTAGGTGTAAGGTATGCATACACCCCACCCTCCCCAGATCCACTTGTGGAATCCACAGGTATGTTGTTGTTAGTATGTGTTGAAAATATAATTAAATAATAAAAGTGTGCTCTTTCTAATTTTCTAATTCTCAACAGTATGTAACCTAGTGGTCAATGAAGTGGGTATAAACCTTTGCGACCATGTTGAAATCCTAATTACGATAAGAAAGCACTAGGTGATTTCTTCCCATCTGCCTATGCCAAGCCTTGGCAGGCAAAGTTACCCAGTAACTGTGTTGGTGGGAGATAGTAGGTTCCAGATGAACAGTCGAGGTGCACGCAAGCTAGTCCAGCCACCATCTTTATCAAGTAAATATTACATTTGACGTATTTTTGTCATAAAAAAAAAAGATCCGTTTTTTTACGGACAGTTAAAAATTCTGGAATACACTTGGTGGGGATCTATAGAACAGCACATGAAAACAGAGTGCAAAAAAAGACAAGTTCACCCAAAATTCCAAGCAATTATTTACATAATAACAGCATAGTAGCAATGGTAAGCTTGTGAACAAGAGTTGTAAAAGCTATTGTTTAAACCTTTTGGGCTAATTAATTTAAATACCAAATGGGTATTTATGCACTACTTCATTTGGCATAAATATATCCATGAGAGGGAAAAAGAAAATGCATGTGTGGTGAAACTGCATACATTTCTATAAATATTATAGTGGCACAATTATGAGGAAATAATTCATAATGATTAAACGGTTTAAGTTCACTAAAGAAAAACACAAAAGTAAAAGTGATGTTATAAGTCTGGAGAAAACATATATAATGAGATCAACTCAAAATTAACCATAATTTCCTGAGTTAGATATGAAGACTTTCGCTTCTAAAGCTTTCCATCTCTGTTTAGAACATAATCACAGTTCGATATTCAAATCAATACTAAGTGTCAGGGTTAAATTGATTTTACAAAAAGTGCAGCTAAGACCAGCCAAATTTTTACTACTATCAGATGGGTAAGAGATTGCTGGTAATAAAGGAAAATGTCCAACTAGACGGTGAAAGGCTGACATCATATTTTATTGAACCATCAAAGATGCGCACGAAATATGGCACAAAATTACTTGAACACAATTACCAGTTATCACTATTTGTTGAGACTCATGAGTACACAACCCTGATCTATTCACATTACAGAGGACTTAAAGAGATAGACAATTTTCAAGCAATAATGCAAAGATATTTACATTACAAGTAAAAGAGGAAAAATCAAGTGACGAATAGCTAATAAAAATTTATATTAATGGGGGAGACTAAGAAAGAGTATAATGGTTACAGAGCAAACCTTGTTGTTGTAGGATAATAACCTTGCAAGGTTCGCAGCAACCTTGACAGTAGCTGGCTGGCCCAGCTGTATCCTGCATTCACAAGAAGACCCAAGATTAGAAGTTCCTAAAAATAACTCTGCATACTGAGTTGGATTATCTAGAAAAAAAACTTTGCATACTAAGCCGGCAAACAATACTGCTACACTATAAATTTACTTCCTTCGAAAAGTAGATACACAAACAAGAGAGCCAATTCATGTCCCTAGTTATAGAAGATGTGATTCAAACATCAATAAAATATACACAAAAAGAGAGAACCAATTTTACAATAAAGAAGATAGCTATGAAGAAGCTAACAATTATTATTGCGGCTTATAACCAGGCCAAAAGAAAAGAACAGCAGATACCATTAAAAGAAGTTTTGGGCGGAGGGGTTGTGGGGTTTGCAAGTTGTAAAAGGTGTGACCATAATAAGCACTTCAATAATTAAAAGATAAGAACAAATTCTAATCAAGGGAAGAAGCTTACGTGTGTTGGTGCAGGAAGTAGCGAACATAGTCTGAAATAATTTGGGAGTCTGCTGCCTGCAAAAGCGAACATTGTATATAAGTCATAAAGAATTCCACTTTCTAGGATTTATTTTCAATCATCAAGGAACTTGTACTTCTCAGTACCTTATGACTGTCCAAATTTTTCTCTAAACCATCAAGTTCAAACAACAAGTTTTATTTCACGTGTAATTATGCACGTGAAGCTAATATTGTTGGTAATGGAGTTCTATCTCAACCAAAATGGTAATTGTGGACAAAGGATTAGAAACTTTGGTCCATAGGTGAGCACAGTCTTATGCTTGATTCATTAGAGTAGGCAGATGTGAAGTGTGCTAATTAGAGCATCAACAACACTTCTGGGTGTGGCCAACACAATGGATAGACATGAAATAGTTCAATGCTTTAGTGTCATCAACAACAACATACCCAGTGAAATACCACGAAGTGGGGACTAAAGTAAATGCACCAGTCCGGAATTGCAGCTCAAAAGCTTGTGGGGACTTAGCTACTGATGATAGATAGTGTAAAGAGGATAGGACAGTGGATTATTTAAGAGTGGGAATGGGACAAGGTTGAGGAATGCCGTCCCAATGATATGAAGGGGGTTAAGGCCGAAAATAACTCTAGGTAAGACTTTTTTACATGGAGCTACTAGAAAAAGGCATAAGAAGGTAACAAGAAAAGAGTGACTTTTTACAATTAGTGGTAGGACGAGATTCAGTTTTTAGTGGCGAAAAATCTTAGGAAAAGAAAAATTGTTATGAATTGCATATGTAAGAAGTACAGGGATGACAAAAACTACCTCAAGTTGTATTATAGCTTTACCTCACAGATATGGACTGTGGTTTTGCTATGTCCAACATTCCATGGGTTTCACTAAGACTGTGGATGAAGCAATTCAAGTTGGAGACTAGAAAAGACAGGCAAAGAGTCGACGGTAGCCTGGAGAACATCACTGTTGTGTCTCTTTTGGCTTATTTGGATTGAAGAAACATGGATTATTGTAGAATACTAAAACAACGTTAAAGTATTAAAATACGTTTTGTTTCATTTGTACTATTGGTGTAAAGAGAGGATTCACACTTGTATTTCATAGATCGGATGACTTGTTAAATGATGGTGGTTGAGTCACTGAGCGACCAGTGGCGAGTCAAGATGTACACTGAGAGGGTTAAAAATATGATAAGTGAATACATGATGAAGCCCAAGGAGGTTCAAATATTTTCTCCTTGTTAGTAGTTCCTTGTCAAATAAAAAGGGAAAAAACAAAAATGTATTTCACCAGAATTAACAAAAGGAACCACAAACCAAGCATGATTACACATTTAACTCATAGACCGTCCAAATGTACAACAACAACAACAACAACATACCCAGTGAAATTCCACTAAGTGAGGTCTGGGGAGGGTAGTGGGGAGGGTAGAGTGTAACGCAGACCTTACCACTACCTATGGAGGTAGATAGTTTGTTTCCAAAGACCGTCCAAATGTACAGTTGCATAAAACATAACTTCGTGAATCAGCTCTATTCTGCTTATTCTAATTAAAGTACAATTACATGATAAACAAAATTCATGTTACCATGGTCTATTAGCTCAATAAGAATGCCAGGTAACTGTTACTTAACGAGATATTAGTGCCAAATTTAACCCTTTACCACAAAGCCCAAATTTTTTAAACCAAATAACAAGATATCAATATGGCATTTAGAGAAATCATACTGATCCAGAGCGGCAAACGTAGACATTATCAGTGAGCTGAGTGATCTTATCAGAAGCCCTATTCGCAACATACATTCCTGAAAAGAAAAAACACAAATTAATTTTAAAAAATCTGAAAAATGATGAATGAGTGAGGGAAGGGATGAGATTTGAGTTACCGGTGCTGGTGCGAGAGTCAGCAGCAAGTACAACGCCGCCATTGTAAGTAACACCGATTATGGTGGTGCCCATGGAGTGGGGCTGGTTAACATCGACCGAAGCATTTTCCATCTTCCACAAAATCGATCAAACTGGCAAAGCGCTACAAGTAAATTGAAGAAATGATGAAAATACTAATTGGAATTGGCTTATACTATTACGTGAAGAGGAAGAAATACTTGGTAGCTCCCAATTACTGGATCACTACCCAAAAGAAGTCGACAAATTAGCCTCTTATTTTTGGAACTTCACTCAAAACGGTCCCTAATATTTAAGGGGCATTTTCGATCCATAACATCAAATTTTATATTAAAATAATATCAGTACTATGTTAGTATTAATTATTTCGATAATTTTTATTATTTTTTTATCAATCAATACGCTAGTTATATTAATGCATAAGAAGGTTTAAAGAGTTAAAAAGATGTCATAGCATCAATTATAATTCCTTTAGAAAAATTAGAAAGCCAAACAATTTTATGTAATGACGAAATAAAAACTTTGCTAAATTATATGCTACTACAAGTTTTCAAATGTCTTCACAAGTGTTTGTCTCCTATGCTTCTTTATAGTGCCATATGCATCACATTTTTTGCATTTAATAAGACTTGCACCTTTGCCCAACCCTTTTCCTTGCATTATCCAGAGCTATATAAATTGTGATTGCTTCAATAGTGATGATTTTTCTCAACATATTGAATTGGGGTGCCAAAGGCTTGAAGCGAATTACCATAGCTATTCATAGCCACCACACACCAATATTTGTAGTCTTCTTCTTCTTATGTACACTAGCATCTACAAACAAAATAATATAATCTTGTGTCACAATTATATTTCTATCATTATTACAAGCAAATATAATTGTAGAAAAAAGTATAGGAATCAAACCGTTTTCATATTCATGAAAATCAAAAAGAGTTTTGTTTACAATATCATTGGATTCAAAAATTTCTCCATTGAAACTCTTCGAATTTCTTGCCTTCCAAATTTACCACATGATAGAAATTCTCATTCTAATTCAGCACAATGTGCAGTCTTGTTTGTCTTTCCTTATGATAATCAACGCTTAAAGGTTCGTTTATATCATCATATTTCAAATCATTATCAATTACACAAGCAGTCCCCTGAACTGTGTCATTGATATTCTACTTAGCAAAGTTATCTTCCTCCACAAAAGGTTTTTTTTTTTTTACTTTATTAAAGAAATGATGTGATGTGAAGAAAGGAGAATTTCTTTGTTTCCGTTGTCCTTTTTGTGTCCACTCCATTATGATTCAATAGTAAAACATTTGATCCAGTACCTTCAACACAATTCACAATCTGCATGCCTTTACCACTCGTGAGGCTAGGGGAGCACAATTTTGATTATATTGTCGTCTTGGATTGGTGCCCAACAAATTTGTGATTTTCAGCCCTCATCCATATGTTAAACTGGTTTCTCTTAACATTATCTTTTTGTACATCTCCCTCACGGAGAAGCATGATCTTTTTGTATGTATTCCACAATAATAGCAAACATATATATGACAGATTTTTTTAACGAAATTTTATCCATTTTTCCTCTAAGCATGTCTTTATTAATTTTATACTCATTAAGACCTTTAGACGTATGTGTCCACCATCCTCGCTTCCATTTTTCGGTATAGCGACATCAAATATTCCCCCGCAAGCATGTCCAAACTAATTGCCTACTTCATAAGATATCCAATGTAGTGGTATGTTCCAGACTTGGAGTCATATTTCAGATATGTTAAATATATGAGAGTTAGTATGGAGTTCTGGTTGTCATTGATATATATGTAATATGTTGAGCAGATATTTATCATAGAGTCATGCTATTTTTCTTCATGTCGTCCTTGAATCAGAAAACAAACTGAAATAGATTCTTACCTATAAATAATACTTTCAGACCAACTAAAGTCATTGTATTTTTCATCCTTAGCACACCAATCCGCAATCACCTTTTCGAGCATACTTACTTTACAATTTTTCATACTAGACATGAACATAAATCTCAATTGAATCATGTTCCTCCTCCGTAAGAATAACTTGTGAAGTCGATTCGTAATCTCGTCAGCATCCTAAGAACAATAGCCAAATAAGTTGAATGTCTTTAAGTTGAACTTTGAAAAATATAGATTTGTATAAGAATTGTGAAGCAGCAAAACAAAAAACAATGTTGAAATACGCTAAAAGGATTAAACTTAGTAGTTTAGTGTTTTTTTGTGAATGAAAAATTGAGGAACGTGGGTAATATTATGGACAACGTGGTTAGTTATCTTAATAGTCGGAGGTTATATTCATATCTTATGCCCCCCATAATAAGGAGAAACTACTCTCACGTAGAGAGAAAAAAATCTTTAGGGTCTGTTTGGAAAGCGACCTGGTAATTGGAATTGGTGTAATTACTAGGGTAGTAATTACTAGCCTAGTAATTACACAGTCTAGTAATTACATTGACCTGTTTGGTTGTCACAGTGTAATTACAGTGTAATTTCCTTTGTCCCTGTTTGGTTGGACGAATGTAATTACACAGTTAAATTTTAAAATAGATCAGATTTTGAATAAATAATATTACTATGTATAACTGATTGTTAGAATCGATTTTTTAATTTATTATTATTTTTATTATTATTATCAGAAATTAAAGAAAAAAAATTAATTCTCATATTTATTTTAATCTCAAAACTAACAGGAGAAAATATAAAAAATAAAATTCATACATAATCTACCTAGACATCAAAATATGAAAGTAAAATGAATCAAGAAATAAATCTTACTTGAAAGAAGAAGTACATGGCTTGTTGTTGTGCTGCCGTTCTTAGAAATGGAAATGTGCAGACAAAAAAGGAAGAAGTGTCTTTTCCAAACAAAAATATATTAAAAAAATATAATATTAAAAAATTCATGTAATTACATAGTGTAATTACACTCAATTCCTTACTCTCCCTTGGGAATTGAGGAGTGTAATTACTCCCCTTCAATTACAACCCAATTCCCCTTTTACCAAGTAATTACTTGGTCTACCAAACAGGACAAAGAGAGTAATTACACCAATTCCCAATTCCATTGTGGCCTTTCAAACATGCCCTTAGTTTTTACGAGGGACTCACAAACCATCTCCAATTCTCTACACTAAAAAGGAATATTCTCTTTATATTTTTCTCCCTTTTTAATATATTATTATTATTATTATTTATTTATTTATTATATATATATTTTTTAAAATTAATAGAGTATAAATAATAAAAAATAACCGAAAAGAGATTTGGTGTGATGAATAGTGTTACATAAAATTTGATGTAACACTATTCACCACTAAAATAGTGTAAGAATATTAGAGCACTAAAACACCAAAAGTTACGCCAAAATAGAATTTAGTGTAAAATTTGATGTTGCGTTGGAGATGTCTAAGAATAGGGATGGCAACGAGGGCAGGGCGGGGTGGGGCAGGGTAAATTCTTAACGGGGCGGGGCAGGGGAAAACTGAAACGGGGCGGGTAGGGCAGGGCGGGGCAAAATATTTTTTCATTAAATCTAGATGGGGCAGGATGTGGGTTTTTTTTCCCTCAAAATAGTAGGCTAATCACACAAGCGCACAAATCTTTTTTGCATTCTAATTGATTCTTGTGGATCTGTTTAATTGATTTAGTTGACTTTTTATCTTCCTAAATCGGTAAAGTTTGATTTTAACTCTTAATTTTTTTGATAAACTTGTTGAGCAATGAGCATGGATACATCTAGTTATTAATTTTCAGTTCTAAATTTTGAGTTGCACTCTTCGTCCACGTAATTGTTCTAGTTATTTTTTTTAAATTTTGTTTCAGTTCTTTAAGGCATATGCTATTGATGCAGTGATGACATTGGCATGTTTTATTTAATTTAAATTGGTAAATATTATATTTCACTTAAGTAATGTGAGGTTAAATAGGACAGTGCGGGGCTAAATGGGGCAAGGTATGGCTTGATCTAAATAGGGCAGTGACTTAAACGAGGCAGGGTAAGGTAGGGCAAAATTTTATAGGGGAACTCTTAACCCGCCCCAACCCTCCCTAATCCGCCCCATGGTCATCCTTATCTAAGATGTAAGCATTGACACTCCTTCCAAAATTTTCAACACCATTTCAAGAAACAAATAGGAGTAGTTTGGTAGCGTGTTATAGTTGTGTGGGTATTAGTAATGTATAAATTAATTATGAGTGAATATATGTATTATTTTATGTTTGTGTTAGTTATATAGTGGTTAGCTATTTTATCCTCTGTTTTGCATAGAATAATAGTACATAGATTTCATTATAACTTATAATTCATATATTTGTTATGTGGGTTTCTTAATTGCAAATCTTACATGAATAATTTACCTCTTAATCAACTATCGAATATAATATTACTTATGCAGGATCTAATACTTGCATTACTCATATTTAACCGAGCTACTAAATGATCCCATTAAGGGTCGTTTGGTAGTTGGTAATTAGAGTTATTCATGTATTAGTAATGCATGATTTAGTTGAGTGAGTCTATATGTTATTTTATGCAAGTAGTTGTTATGTATGAATTAGTTATTCATGTATTAGTTATTGTACCTTCTATCTTGCATGCATAAAATAATGCATACATTTATTCATAACTTATACATGTACTAGTTATGCGAATTTCTAAATTGTCAACCAAATGTCATATTAATTATATACATGAATAACTTATTTTCTATCGATCTATCAAATGTTATGTAAATTATATGAAAATTAATACATGAAAGGTGCGTTGGGTAGAACAATTATATTGATTTTCTTAAATTGGAATAATAACATATTTATGTAGGTGAAATGTATGCGCTACGTAAGATAATAAGGTTAGAAACATTAAAATTATAAAAGAATTGTCTAATTAGACATACGTCCATACTATATCTATTAATCTTATCTATACTTTCAAATAATTACCTATCATCCTACTATTTAATAATTATGTACCATATTTGAAATGAGATACATTAAGGAACACCACTCCTTAAAATTAACCTAAAATAGAGTCCTTATATATCCATCACTTAATTATCTCCCTAATTTATGTGTTAACTTCAAATCAGTCCACCCTCTCTTCATTCTCATCTCCCACATTCATCACTCAAATTTCTTTACCCCTTCTCTCCCACACAATCATCTTCAGCTAGAATGGAAAATGGAGCACTATAAATTAAATTGTTGAAGTTTGTAACTGATTTAACATTATTTAAGTTATGTATCTATTTTTTTTTTATAGCTTTCATTTAATATTTTTTCTCTCTCTGCATTTGGATAGTTATACCAAATTATTTTCTTGAAGGTTCATTGATTTAGATGTTTCTTTGTTTGCTTTGCCGGTCAAAAAATCTGTTTCTTCTATATATACCCTTTTTTTAAAAATAAAATAAAATTTGTATCTGAACCGTTTCTTCATTATATTTGAATTATTTCTTTTATATATCTTATTTTGTTTCTTTTGTGTATCTGAATAAAGTTTGTACTTGATAAATATTTGTCATTGTTGATTCTAGAAAATTCAAAACTCGAATTAACATAAACAAGAAGAAGAAATTCAGAAAAGAGATACTGAAAAGATTGTTGATACTATTTTTTTTTTTTTTTGGGATCAATGATATAGTAATTCCTATAGAATCGTTATACGTATAATTAGCTCCTAAATTATTGCATGTCAGTTACATTTCATAACTAGATACACATAATTAGATGTATCTCCTTAACATGTGTCCAAGATACTTGGATACATATATCGAAACACTCAGGATACATATTGTAGTTCAATCGGTCAAAGCACACCCTGTCAAGGCGGAAGCTGCGGGTTCGAGCCCCGTCAATCCCGACGGATTCAATAAATATATTCATCTCTCCATTTTCTGTGAAAGGGGGTCTGGCCCTGGCTATTGGAGGGGAGGGGGGGGGGGGACTAAAAATGAAAAAAAT
Organism: Solanum tuberosum; assembly: GCF_000226075.1. Classification (NCBI taxonomy): domain Eukaryota; kingdom Viridiplantae; phylum Streptophyta; class Magnoliopsida; order Solanales; family Solanaceae; genus Solanum; species Solanum tuberosum. The sequence continues at coordinate 298,031 of NW_006239252.1, read as the reverse complement.
TG
>NW_006239252.1:271623-297385 GCF_000226075.1 Solanum tuberosum | reverse complement strand
GGGGAGGGGGGAGGGGGGAGGGGAGGGGGGGGGGGGGGGGGGGGGGGACTAAAAATGACAAAAATTGTAATATCAAAAACTCATGTGAAAACAAATAATTAGCTCCCTTAACTTCTAGACTAGTGAGACTTGTATTAATTACCCTTAAATTTAATAGTTTAACATATATGTATGTTCAAAGTTTTATAAGGATAATTATATTAAAAAAATATGACAGATAAATATACTTTTTGAAATTTCAATCAAATTTATGTGCAAATATATTTAAAAAGTGATCATGAAATTTTTTTCATTCAGAATTGAACTCTGAAAATTGCTTTTGGTCATAAAACTTTAAAATTTAATTTAAAGTTGAATCTCAAAATTTCAATATTTTTGAAAAAATATGAAAAAAAATATTTTCACTCTAAATTATTCATAAAATATTAAGTAAATTTAAATTGTATTCATGATCAAATACATAATTTCAAATATTATTTTATATATATATATTTTTTTTTTCAAATTTCACAATAAAACGTAACTAAATACATAGCGCCACTTATATTCATCTTAATAAACCCAACCAATAGCTTTACCTGCAATAAGTGATTTTCCGATTCGGAAAAACTACTGTAACTGCTTAGTAAAGAGGGGTTTAGGCCGAAACCCTAAAACTAACTGAAATGGAGTCTTCTCCGGCTGCCGTGAAACGGAAGGAACCGGAGGCGAACCCCGGCGAGAAGGAAGTCCCGGAGCTAAATTCATCTTCCAAGAGAGCAAATTTAACTAGAACCTGCGTGCACGAGGTAGCAGTTCCATCTAGTTACACTTCTACAAATGACGAATCAGTTCACGGAACTCTTTCAAATCCTTGTTACAATGGTGAAATGGCGAAAATCTACCCATTCAAGCTTGACCCATTTCAGGAAGTGTCAGTTGCATGCTTGGAACGAAATGAATCAATCCTTGTATCAGCACATACCTCCGCTGGGAAAACTGCTGTTGCTGAGTACGCAATTGCAATGTCGTTTAGGGATAAACAAAGGGTTATTTATACTTCGCCTTTGAAAGCTTTGAGTAATCAGAAGTACAGAGAGTTAAGTCATGAGTTTTCTGATGTTGGTTTGATGACTGGTGATGTAACGCTTTCACCAAATGCGAGTTGTTTGGTGATGACGACGGAGATTTTAAGGGGTATGTTGTATAGGGGTTCTGAGGTGTTAAAGGAAGTTGCCTGGGTTATATTTGATGAGATACATTACATGAAGGATCGTGAAAGAGGGGTTGTTTGGGAAGAGAGTATTATATTCTTGCCACCAGCTATTAAGATGGTTTTTCTTTCAGCGACTATGTCGAATGCTACTCAGTTTGCTGAATGGATATGCAATATTCATAAACAGCCATGTCATGTAGTCTACACTGATTTTCGGCCTACCCCGTTGCAGCATTATATGTTTCCAATGGGTGGTTCTGGATTGTATCTTGTTATTGATGAAAATGAGCAGTTTAGGGAGGACAATTTTTTGAAGATGCAGGACAGTTTTGCAAAGAAGAAAGTAGGAGATGGAAGCAACAGTGCAAATGCTAGGGTTAGAGGTAGAATTGCTAAAGGTGGCTCTACCTCTGGTGGTGTCTCAGATATCTGCAAAATTGTCAAGGTGTGTAGTTTGGTACTTTGGTCTCCAGATGATATTATCTTGGTTTTGCTCTTTCTTGTTATATCAACTTACTTTCTTAGGATACTTAGATTCTTTTCATAACAGCATTTTTACATATGAAACTTGCTTCTTGAGTGAAGCCGTGCTCTTCAATGTTACACAATACACATCAACAATTTGAATGATAAACCTATTAAGGAAAATAGGGTATGAGGTAGAGCTGATATGAAAAGTTAGGGTAAAGGATAAAATATGATTATTAAATAATAAGTGAAGACAAAATTTTAAGAAAATTATGAGGTAACGACGTGATCCACCAAATTGATTGTTACATAAAATGGCTTCATGTCCCACGAACCTTGTCACTCGTATGCCTTATGGCTTTTAAAAACACCGTGTCATAATACATTGTGCTTTACAGTTGTTTAATGATTTACTATAACAATGATGATGCCTCATATCACTGAAGCAATTGATTCTTGACAATTAGATGATCATGGAACGGAAGTTTCAGCCAGTCATTGTGTTCAGTTTTAGTAGAAGAGAATGCGAACAACATGCAATGTCTATGCCCAAGCTTGATTTTAATACTGAAGAGGAGAAGGAAATAGTGAAGGAGGTTTTCCATAATGCAGTGGATTGCTTGAGCGAGGAAGATAGAAACTTACCAGCTATTGAATTAATGTTGCCCCTACTTCAGCGTGGGATTGCTGTTCACCACTCTGGCCTGCTTCCTGTTATAAAGGAACTTGTGGAACTTCTCTTCCAAGAAGGACTCATCAAGGCTCTTTTTGCAACAGAGACTGTAATGACTTCCCTTTTTTTTTTGTTGTGTGTGTCTTGTTATCTTGTGTAGTTAGACTCCCCTAATGATTTTTCTCCTTTGTGCTCCCTTCTAATGTTTTGTTAGTTCGCCATGGGGCTAAACATGCCTGCAAAAACTGTTGTCTTTACCAGTGTAAAGAAATGGGATGGTGATAGTCATCGTTACATTGGATCTGGTGAGTATATACAGGTGAGTCTGAATTGCCCATATGACATGACTTAAATCATTTTGCATTTCAGTTTTTTATTCTTCAAATTCTTTTTTCTTTCATGCAGATGAGTGGAAGAGCAGGACGTCGTGGAAAAGATGACCGTGGTATTTGTATTATCATGATTGATGAGAAGGTAAGTTGGTAGTAATATTCTTACTTTAAGAGAATCTCGTAGATAACTGTTATTGTCATCTTGAAATGTATAGTTTTAGCCACTCAAGCATATGCAAAATTGCAAACAATGTTGTAAAGTATTCTACTTAGCTCTTTTGGTGGATGGCTTATGTAGTGTTTGATGATTTCAGATGGAGATGGATAGCATCAAGGACATGGTTTTGGGTAAACCAGCTCCATTAGTCAGCACGTTTAGGCTGAGTTACTATACAATTCTGAATTTATTGAGTCATGCTCAAGGCCAATTTACTGCCGAGCATGTTATCAAACACTCATTCCACCAGTTTCAGCATGAGAAGGTTTTGTCTTTGTCAACGCCCATTCTATCTTTGACTGCGTTTTATTTAATGACTGACAGTGAGGTTGTCTTTGTGTAAGGCGTTACCTGACATTGGAAAGAAGGTCTCTAAGCTGGAAGAAGAAGCTGCTAAGCTTGATGCATCAGGGGAGGTAAAATAAGTTGTTATCGACTTATCGTGGTTTTCAGATACCTCTATCTTCTTATGCAATAGATCCTGAAATTTGTTTCTCTCTACTTGTAGGGTGAGGTTGCAGAATATCATAAACTAAAGCTTGAGATAGCACAACGTGAAAAAAAACTGATGGCTGAAATAACACGGCCTGAAAGGGTCCTCCATTTTCTTCTTCCCGGCAGGCTGGTAAGTGGCGAGGCATCTCTATTCTCTACTGTACTTTTGTGAGTATATTGAGCTCTGATTAGTGTGGAGTGTGGACATACGTGACATTACCCTATTTTGACCCCTTATATGATTTCGTCACCGTGTCTCTGCCTCTCCTCTATTTTTGGGTGATCATGAATCTATCTGCCATATTTTTGGAAGCCCGCGAAATGTAACTTTTAACTAATTACTATTGATGCCTAAGCCTCTTTGTGAGATGAGCCGTAGTTCTGTGTTCTTGCCTTCTGCAACTTACACTTTAGATACTTCTTATAGTTTCTTGCTCTTTTTTTTGTCAGTAATTTCTTACTCTTTTTTTATCAGTAATTTCTTGCTCTTTTTTTTATCAGTAATTTCTTGCTCTCGTTCTAACTTTACCTTTGTGAATTTTTTTGCTTGGGTCATTTGCTATTGCTCCTTACCTATCAAAATAGATAGAGGATTCTATTTTCTCATGATGCTATGTGATTGCTGTTAGTTTCCATTAACTTAAGCCACTGTACTCGTTGTGGACCCCATGCGATGTGGGATTGTGTGTGCTATTTATTACTTTTGTGGTGTTCAATTCATTTTTTTTTTCATTCTCAAAAAAATTCATTTATCTGTTTGTATTGTTTGAAAATCATTCACTTAATAAATTTTTGACTTTCCCCATTGGACTGTTCATCTTAATGTTGTTCATTGAGATTGCATCGATGATGGCAGGTCAAGGTATGGGAAGGTGGAAAAGATTGGGGTTGGGGTGTTGTAGTCAATGTGGTAAAAAAGCCTCCAGCTGCATCGGGTTCTATGCCTGCTGCACTCTCTGCTTCACGTAGCACGGGCTATATTGTGGATACCCTACTTCATTGCTCTCTTGGTTCTGGTGAAAATGGTTCTCAACCCAAACCATGTCCTCCTCGTCCAGGGGAGAAGGGAGAAATGCATGTAGTGAGTACATAAGTTTGTAATAATTGTTTATTTCCTATAACTAAATTAGATTATGACTTCATTCCTGAGTATGTTTCCAAATATTAGGTTCCTGTTCAATTGCCCCTGATTTCTTCCCTCAGTAAGCTTAGAATATCTGTTCCTGCGGATCTTCGGCCATTGGAGGCAAGGCAAAGCATCCTTCTTGCTGTTCAGGAGCTTCAGAAACGTTTTCCTCAAGGCCTCCCGAAGCTTAACCCTGTAAAGGTATGAATGATCTTACTTCTGGTTCCACATTGGATTCAACATTTGGCATTTTTAATATGGAACCGTCTGTTAGTAAAAGCCAAAACTTAAACATATTATGGTGAGAGAAGATTGGCATCTTAATTATGTCCTTTTTGGTTCCTTTTGTGAAATGATTATCTGGTTAACTGAAATTCTTTGCTTGGAGAGATTGCCAATCATGTCAAAAACCATAAATTAGTGTCACTTATAGGAAACTGGAGCCATGTGTAATTCAACTGTATTTTACGTGTTCCTTCACAAACAGCGGTGGCTATATGCACTTCGTGGTTTATCTGTACCCTATATGATTGCACTCTATGCTAACCTACTCATAGAGCATTTTTGAATTGTTGATGCACAATTCTCTCAGTAATAAAAAGAAAAAAAGAGCTGAAAGGGAAAGTATTTTCCGTCAGCTAATTGTACTATCATTATCATATTACTTTCATTCAGTGTGTATCCTAGCTGCATTTGATGCCAAGTACCATTCTACTGTCCTATATCTTGTTGAGAATAACTGTTCTTACTTTCATTGAGGGACTTGTGTCTTAGGTTACAAGTTTGAGCCTTGCGCCAAACAAACTAACTCTGGTATTTAGTAGATAAGGATAGAGGGGCGGGCCCATCATCTGCGAGTTTTGAGTGCTATAGTTGGCCCCAAGGGTTGGCTCCTGACGGATTTCTTGGTCATCCAATTTTTTTTAACACTGTTACTTTCTCTGGCATTCATCTTATGCTGGTCAGAATTCTGCATTTATAGTTCTTGTAGTCTCACATGAGTTTAGCATCACATCCAGCATAGTTTTGTTCTGTTTGGGTTAAGTATAACGGAGGCTTACTGGTTGTGGAATGAACCTTATAAACAATCTTTCTTCAGCTTCGAACTACTGATCAAGATAAGTTTGTTGCTGCTTTTCCTGATTTCTATCGTTGTAGGACATGGGATTTGAAGATCCTGAATTTGTTGATATAGTGAACCAGATTGAAGAACTGGAGAAAAAATTGTTTGCTCATCCACTACACAAGGTTTGACAAAAAATTATTTTTACTGTTTAATCTGTGAGGACGCATGAAAAGTATAAGCTTTTGCTTTTTATGTTTTTGATGAATATGATTTAATTATTGTCACTACTTTCTACATATGATATTGCACACATGTGGAACAGTCACAAGATGAACATCAACTTAAGAGTTTCCAAAAGAAGGCGGAAGTGAACCATGAAATTCAACAGCTCAAGTCAAAAATGCGGGATTCACAGGTAAAGCTCCTATGTGGAATGAATCAATTAAATCAACTACTCCTGAATCCCAAACTCGTTAGTTTTTGCTACATGAATCCTCTATATCTATCCCTTTCTATTCTGGCCTATTTCACTCCAATGTTCTTCAATCACTAAACTATGGTTTTTGTTCTCTCTCTCTCTCTCTATATATATATATATAGAGAGAGAGAGAGAGAGAGAGAGAGGTGGTCTTATTCTTTAGTTTGGTTGGTTCATTATATAATTTTTCTATTTCCAGTTTTTCTATTCAAGATTTGCTTTCTCTTTTCATTTAAAAGGTTCAGGATGTTCTCTTCTGATTAGTCCTGAACAATCAACATCCTGTGGCACGTTTTTTGCTCTCATCCTTCTCAAGTTTTCTTCTATACTATATACTCTTTTGAGCTTCAAGATGGTATTTATATATATTAAACTTCACTTACATCACCTTGGAGTTATTGCTGAAACCTTTTAGTACTTTACTGGATTTTATCAATTTATTTATTTAATATGAGATTGACAATTTTCAGCTTCAAAAATTTCGTGATGAACTTAAAAATCGTTCCCAAGTCTTGAAGAAGCTGGGTCACATAGATGCTGATGGTGTTGTGCTGTTGAAGGGACGAGCAGCCTGCTTGATAGACACCGGGGATGAACTCCTCGTGACTGAATTGATGTTGAATGGTAATATTTGTCCATATTAGTATGCAATTTTATTTCTTTGGACTTGATTTAAAAAGTGGGAGCAATGTGTATTACTTTGGAATGCATGAAGACACGGTTTTGAAATTCTTAAGAGTGAAAGCAAATGAGTTCACATTAAAACGAATTAAGGCGTGCCCGAGCTTACTCTTTTTGCGATGTAAGGATTTGACAACCATGTAGTTGCACTGGAACTGATATTACAAAAATAAATAAATTATTTTTTCCTTTACTGCTCAGTTGTCTCTTTTATGCCTGTATTGCTGATTACTTCTGCTAACTGGATTTCAGAATCCAACTAGTTGCTTTAGTTTTCCTTTGGGTGTGTGCCAGAAGTAGCTATGAACCAGTGATATACGATTTGTGAATAATCTTTTTTGCTAGGTACATTCAATGATCTTGATCATCATCAAACTGCGGCTCTGGCAAGTTGCTTTATCCCAGGAGACAAAACAAATGAACAAATACATTTAAGAGCTGAGCTAACTAAACCATTACAACAGCTACAAGATACTGCAAGAAGAATAGCAGAGGTCAGTCTTATATAGGGTTTGTAATTCAATGATTGCATGTCAGAAGCACAAGCAAAAACATTTTTTTCCATTTGCAGATTCAACGTGAATGCAAGTTGGAGATAAACATTGAAGAGTATGTAGAGGCATCAGTACGGCCATTCTTGATGGATGTCATTTACTGTTGGTCGAAGGTAAAGTGTCAATGCCAATGTTGTGTTCAATTCCATGCTTAAATTAGAGTGATACTACAAGTTCATGTTTTTTGCAACATTTTTCTATATGCCAACTCTCGAGGAGCTTATGATTGACACTAGTTTTCCATGCTTCAGTCCAAAGAAACTACCATCTATAGGACATCTATCTTGCTGAAACCAGCAACCTCATCTATTTCTTTTGTCTTTTCCTTTTCCTTATCTGATAGGTAAAAACTGATCTTTTTTAAAAATTCCACCTTTTTTATGTTTTGGGCTGGGGGGTGAACCATGAAATCTGTCCTTTCCAAGTTTCAACCATCAAATTCCAAGCTCTTTAATTTCTTTTGATGAAGTAATTAGTTCTATTGAGGCATCAAGTAGATGCATAATAGTTACAAAAACTTAGTAGCAAAAGGTCAGCTCTCCTTTACATTGTTAGTCGGACCATCTCCAACCCCACTCTATTTTACTCTCCATTCTCTACATTTGGAGAGTAAAATAGAGAATTGGGTCTCCAACCACACTCTAAAAAGCCCTCTATTCTCTATTTATAGAGAGGTGGAGAACTACTATTCACCTCTATTTCACTTTTTCATTATTTTAGTATTATTTCTATTATTTTGTAATTAACATATTATTTTTCATATAAGGTTATTAATTAAATTTCTAATATTTGTAATTCTTTTTAAATGTAATACAACTTTTTTAAAAATATATTATTTAATATATACTCCTTTCATCCCAAATTAACAATATTTCAAATATTATTTTTCCAGCTTTTGTCACTTTAAGTGATAATTTGATATTATTATTTATTTTCACTATGAAGAATGCACAAAATTTAAATGATAAGAAGAAAATTTTAATTTAAAAATACAATACATAACATACTAATTTAAATACAAGTTAACAATACAATATATAACATAATAATTTTAAAAATCACAACAATAATTTAGTAAACTAGTAGGTCGTTTTCAAATTTAACAATATTCGGAAAAAAAAAATCGTGTATGATCCAGAGAATTGTTGTGCTTGTGAATGTGGTTGTGCTTGTTGATATCTTTTTTCAATTATTTGTAGTTCTTTAAAATTTTGAATAAAATAAAATTTTATATTACATGAAAATTATATACGGTGATTATTTTGGAAAAAGAGAGAACGGATTTATATTATGAAATAAAAATATGAAATAGAAATAGAAATAATAATATAATATTGAGGAGAGAGAAGAAGATTTTTATTAGAGAGTAAGATAGAGAATTGGGTTGGAGATGGTTGTCTGAAAAAATAGAGAACTCTATATTTGGATAGTAAAATAGAGTGTAGGGTTGGAGATGCCCTTAAGAGTCGAGGAGCTAACAAAGTTCAGAAATGAATCAGGGGAATCTAGAGGGGATAAATAAACCCAACTATACAAAAACATGAGGCAATTAGCTTTTAAAGATTGGTAGGTAGTTGATATTCCATCAAAGCATCTTCTATTCCTTTCGTTCCAGATATTCCAAAAAATGGCTGCAGGTATCATCTTCCAAGCTCTTTATTAATTGCAAACCTACTGGAAGTCCCCTCTGCCTTCAGTGTAGTTTTCCTATCTAGAATGCGAGTGATTTCTTGTTCTTTGTGGTCAGCCTAACTCTGTTTGTTCTTGTGGTGTTCATATTTTTGGTTAAGCTCCATGATCGTCATTTACCTACAAGAGGCACATATATTGATCTACTATAGGGCAATTATTTTTATTCAGGAACCATAATTTTCTAGTTTGAACTTGGAATTGCTGATTACTCTTGCTTAATTTTTTATGATTGAAACCAGTTGGAGGAAAGTTGATTATAATCAAACTAGTTTCTCGTATTTGGAAGAGGTTTATTCAGTTCAGCTCAAGTTCAGTCTTTAAGGAACATTTTAGTGTTGCAGGATTCTTCCTTGGTTAAAAATAAATGATTTCCGGTTGCCCTAAACAAAGGTTTCTAGCATTGTCTCTTCCACATTGAGTTAACCTAGGGTCTTTCCTTACCCCAATTGAAAAAGAAGAAGAAAACACTGTGAATTTTTACTCTTTCCTCTTATTTGTTTTAATGCTTTCCTTCAGGGAGCATCTTTCGCGGAGGTTATACAAATGACTGATATCTTTGAAGGTAGCATCATTCGGCTAGTAAGAAGGCTTGATGAATTTTTGAACCAGGTAATTCATGGATACTTTGGTATAGCGTTTATGTGGGAAAAAAACCTAAATCTTTAATATCACTGGTTTACTAAGCTAGTTTGGTGCATCAAGGAGTACTTTCATGAAATAAGTTGATTTTCTTTTTTATTATTAACGCTTGTACACAAGCATGTCATTATGTAACACTTTGGATACGAGTTCCCGTCTTTATATATGTTATGGAATCAAATACTGGAAATTTGTCTCTTGGATTTACAGTTAAAAGGTGCTGCACATGCTGCGGGAGAAGTGGATTTGGAGAACAAATTTGCTGCTGCCAGTGAGAGCCTTCGACGAGGGATAATGTTTGCAAATTCTCTGTACCTCTAGTCTAGGAGTGTGTACTTGGGGAACTCTCATTAGCCTTAGATCAAGTGATGTGTAAATTTCCCCCCATTGATATGAGGATTAGCCGGCATTTCCTTTTCTTCCTTTTATAGAAAAACTAATCGAGTGTTCCACTGCTCGAGGATAGATGTGGAGCACAAGTTATTTCCCTAGTTGTAGCTGGTGTATCTCAGTTTTGTAATACACACAAATGTGAAGAAATTTGACGCTGCAAAAGCAAAATGTGTCCTGTGGAAACTGTCTTGTCTGCTGTTTAGTAAAGACACAGAATGTGAAAGCTTTTATTATTTTGAACTACAAAATGATATTATGGTAATACAAAGAGGTGAAAAAGAAACTATAATTAAATATTCATTGAAATCTTTCAAGAATGACAGTAATTTTGCTTTCTGGTAAGCATATTATGCAGCAACAGGCTTGAACACAACTATGGAATGTTTTGCAATGTGCAAGCTAAACTGCCCTCCTTTCTCACTTGTATCAACTTTTCCCTCACCTGGAGGAGCCTGCATTTCAAAATTTGACACTAGTTTGGCTATCACAAGCCCCAGAATTGGCAATGCAAGGATGATTCCGGGGCAGCTCCGCCTCCCCATTCCAAACGGCAAGTACCTGAAATCCACCTTGCCACCAGCAACAGCAGCCTCCGTGCCACCATCCTCCTCGAGAAACCTCTCAGGCCGGAACTCATTCGGGTTTTTCCACCATGCAGGATTGTTAGCCAGCCACCATGCATTCACAACCACCTTAGTTTCCTTAGGAATAGTGTAATCACCTAACTTTGCTTCATCAAGATTCATATGTGGTACAAGTAAAGGTATTGGGGTGTGGAGTCTTAATGTCTCATTTATTGTGGCTTGCAAGTAGGGCAACTCATGGAGATTTGATTCTGTGACTGACTTACCTTCAAGGACAGTTGAGATTTCATCCCTAATTTTCTGTTGAACATTTGGATGATTTACAAGCTCAGCTATAGCCCATTCCACGGACCATAAAGTTGTTTCAATTGCTGCAACATTGATATTCTCCACAATATACAACACATTTTCTTCACTTATTTCTCCTTTCATTTGAGCATCTATTATATGATCAATAGCACAACTTATCTTATGTTTTTCTCCATTTTCAGCCATTAGTTTCCTGTCAAGAAGTTCAAAGAAAGGTTAAAAATGAATAACTTTTAGGAGTTTTTCAAGTTTTCACTCACATAACTTCTAACGCGATTTCAAAATAAAATAAAGCAGAAAATGAGGGGGAAAAGGGGTTACCTTCTTTTCTCCACAAAATAATTATTGAAGAATGCAAGTCTCCTTGTTTGCAAATCTTTGCACTTATTAAGATACCCTCTCAAGAATGGTCTAAGCAAAGGTATAAAATCACCATAATTGTAATCAAAGCTTTGAGCTAATCTACTTCTCTCTGAATTGAATTTAGTTGCCTCAATAAACAAAGGATCATCTAAAGACTCAAATTTGTCATCGAACATCATCCTATACATAATATTATATAACATCAATTGCAAACGTCTCCTTATAACAATTCCCTCATTTTTCAATTTTTTCAAGTCATCAACAACTAGGTCCATTTCATTTTCCCACATATCACTATATTGGTGCACCACTTTATTAGTGAAAAATGGTACTGTCATGATACGTCTCATTTTTCGCCAATGCTCACCATATATTGTGAACACCATGTCTTGTCCATTCCCCGTAAATATATCGAACACAACGTTACGTGGACGTGACCCGAACTCAACCCCTTGTGTGTGTAGGACTTGATTAGCTAGCTCAGGGTTCGATACAACAACTAAGTTTTTCGACCCGAGTTTGAGTAAAAATATCGGACCATAGGTTTGTGACATGGTCGCTAGGAGTCTATGGTTCAAGTCGTTACCGACTTGAAGCCAATTACCGAAAATCGGGACGGGCCGTGGGCCCGGAGGGAGGGTGTTTTGGGATTTGTTGGCATAGAGGAAGTAGAAAATAAGGGGAAGTATAGGGAGTACAACAAGTGAAATGTTATTGAGAGGGAATGATAGTAATTTTGAATATGAAAGAAATATAATTGTAAAGAGAATGGAATATATGGTCATTTTGTTAACAAATTTGGCCATGTTTTTTTAATTTGTAGAGATGAATTATTATGAGAATAGGCATAAGGGGTTGTGTGTATATATATGAAGTAAAATTGACAACATGGTGGGGGTAGGAAAGTTTGGTGTCAAATGGTTTTATGTATAATCCATGGGCATATTCAAATTCTAGGTAGGAGAATGTACTTAGTGGCTATCTATTAATCAAGTCAAAACTAGTGGACTCACTCATGGTTGGTAAAGCCAAATATGTCATTCATCTACATTTAAACATTTTTTCTAGGTAATCTTATCCAATATGCAATCTATCGTTTTGAATCAGATTTTCAAAAAAATATTTTTAAATATCAATTTAGGCATGAATTATTTAATTAGATTTTGAATATTTGATCTTCGAATATTTTTAATTTTTCAGAAATTGATCCAAAATCTATTTGAGAAATTTTACTTTGACTCACAAAATTTCAATTTTTTTCTAAATAAAATGTATGTCCAAATACGACTTCAAAATTTATGGTTAAATGAGAGGTTAAAGAATCCAATTGGTCTTGAACTAATTTCATTTTTAAGTTTTCCACATTTTAAGATGGCTGCCACAAATATAAAAAGTAAGAGTTTGAATTCTATGTAGTGCTGTAAAAAAGAGTTTATATAATAAGGTCAATTTTGAGTAATTATAGATAAATTTTTAATAATAAACATTAATATATAACATGTTAAAAATGATTACTAAATGTAATCAACAAATATTTGGTATTTCAACATATCTACTTGCCTAATTCAAATGATATATACAATTCCATATATTCACAAAAAATATGTCAAATTATAATGAATAGTAATTGAGTATCAATTGTACTGTCATACGGTTATGTTATAAAATTTATATCATATTAATATTTATGTTATTTATTTTTTTATAATTAAAATTATATTTTTTGAAACCATCTCATCATTTCGGTTTCTTTTCAATATCGACACGATTCAATTAGTTCTTGATATTTTTTAATGCACGTTATGTTAAAGTTACAGGTAAAAGTTAGAACACTATACCATGTATATTCTTATGGGACTTGACAAAATTATACATTATATTTGTTCTTAATTTTTCTAAGCAAATTCCTTTAGAGATGTTTGTCTTGAGTCATAAGTTCTGATTCAAAAGACAAGACTTTTAAAGAACCTTTGCCTTGAGACTTAACTTTTGCTATGAACTTATGCCTGTGACATAGTTTATGCCACTGAGCTTATGACGTATGCATAACTTGTGTCATTATACTCTCGATGTGAAAACACAGAGCCAGGGGGCTGATCTTTGAATAGGAAAAAGAGTGGATCTGCAGGGTCCCAAATGAATTGGCTTATTCGAAAAAGGCCTTGAGATCTATCTCGTGTCTGGTACTGCATGGTTCCACTCTGCAAGAACCCCGAATCATTCTCTTGAAGCTCATCCTCTTCATCATAAATGATCCGCTTGCCCCGAAATGACCTGGACCAATAGGGAAATCCCAATTCATTGGGCCTTTCGATACAATCAAATAGAAAGCCCCAAGGGTGCCATATTCTAGGAGCCCAAACTATGTGATTGAATAAATCCTCCTGCGGGTCAAGGGCTCCTTCTCCCTCCCCTTCTTCAAACTTCGATTCATATTTTTCATGTACTTAAACATAATTTGGGACACTAAATTTATGCATTGAGTTTAATTTTTTATTTTTTTTTGCCTTCAGGCATAATTTATGTCATGCATTTATGACTGAACATAACTTGTGCTAATAAACTTATGTGTGAAGCATAACTTATACCAGTGAAAATATGTTTAGGATATAACTTGTACCGTAAACTTACTCTCTGTGATTTTTTTTTTATCTTAGTGATTTTTCTCGCTATCAAAATCATTTCAACCATCTTTTTATTACTTAAAATTCCCAAAATAAAAATTAAAAATGAACAATTTTAAAAGGCAAAAATTAAGAACCAGGTCAAACAGAGAAATTTGTGCAATGACCATTTAAAATATCAAATTAATATAATTTATTTTAATTTAAAAAATTAATTGAATTAACTTTCAAAAAGTATAACATTATAACTAAAAAATAACGGAGGAAAGTAGATAAGTAGTTGAAAGTGGAAGCGGCGATAGGCCCAGTTTTAAGTTTAGCGGCAGCAAAATTGTGCGTTTGAGCTTCTCAGGATAAGTCACCAATGGCAGCTGGGTTAGTTGTATCCATAGCCGTAACTCCAAAATTGAGGCCCTTTTCCTTAATTTCCCACCAAAATCAATCTTCTGCACAAAAGGTACAATTTTCATCTTGGCTATACTCCCTTTATCTCCCAATTTTTTCCTTTTCTAGAACTAATCTTTGAAGCTAAATTGAATTAAATCAACTCAAATTAGCTTGTTTGGATGGTTTTTATGTATCATTGTATTGTATTGTACTGGGTTTAGTACATAAACACACTCTAGCTTAAACTTATATAAAGTTGAACATATATATATATAGCACACCACATAAGACGTGAGTTGCCAAGTAGGACACCATGTAGAAGACATGTGAGTACTTGTTCAACTTTATATAAGTTTAAGTATCTATTTGTGCACACTCAAAGTGGGAGCATAAATGTCGATGGAGGCCTAGTTAAAGCGCATGTTTATTTATTATACCTATTGTATTGTATTGTTTTGAAGAAGACAATGTTTGGATAGATTGTATCGTTCCCATTGTTACATAATGACACACATCAACAGTTTGAAGGATGGAACTACAATATTATGAAGAAAAGTAGGAAAAGCATGATAAGAGGTAGAGTTATTATAGAAAAAGTAGGGCAATGGATAAAAAAGGATTATTAAATAGTAAGAAAAGACAAAATGAGAAAGAAAAGAAAGATAACAACACGATCACACTAAATCGGTCGTTATAGGCTTTTCGTTGTTACATAATGATGGATTTAACAATACAATATAATAAAATTTTAAGTAACAATCAAATCAAATATTGTATTGAAAGTAGCAATACAATACAATACAATTAGTAACAACTACCCAAACAATCATTGCATAAATATTTTCATAAGGTTGCTCTTATAAGGAAGTTGTATGTTGTACTGATCACAGAGACGTTGGCGCATGAAACAGGGAGGGAATATTGATCCACGTGGTAATTATGCAGATTGTGCTTCACTGATACAGGGGTTAAGTAGGAAAAAATTGCCTGTTGCTGCTGAAAGGCTAGTCCTTGAAATGAAATCTGAGGGTTTTGTACCTGATAGCTCTACCTTGTCAGCATTGATGCTATGCTATGCTAGTAATGGTTTATTTTACAAAGCATTAGCTGCTTGGGATGAAATTATGAACAGTTCATTTCTGCCGGATGTTCATGTAATTGCAGAACTGATTGATATCTACGTCTGCAAAGGATATTTAGATGTTGCTGTCAGAATATTGCATCAGATTCAGTTGAAAGATTCCAACCTGCTTCGTGATGTTTATGCTCAGGCTATCTCTCGTTTTGGAAAGAAAGGGCAGCTTGAATTGATGGAAGTTATGTTGAAAGAGATGGTTTCCATGGGGTTCCCTGTTGATTCTACTACTGGAAATGCCTATGTTATTTACTACAGCAATTTTGGCATGCTGAGTGAAATGGAAGTTGCATATGGCCGTCTTAAGATGTCAAGAATTCTTATAGAGGAAGAAGCGATCAGGTCGATATCCTTGGCTTATCTCAAGAAAGAGAAGTTTTATAGTTTAGGTCAGTTTGTAAGAGATGTCGGTCTTTGTAGGAGAAATGTGGGGAATCTACTGTGGAACCTGTTACTTCTTTCTTATGCTGCCAACTTCAAAATGAAAAGTTTGCAGAGAGAATTTGTGAGAATGGTAGAAAGTGGATTTTTTCCTGATCTTAATACTTTCAATATTAGAGCTTTGGCATTTTCAAAGATGTCTTTATTTTGGGATCTGCATGTAACCCTTGAACATATGAAACATGAGAAGGTAGTTCCTGATCTTGTGACTTATGGTTCTGTTGTTGATGCATACTTAGATAGAGGTCTGGGACGAAATTTGGATTTTGCTTTACGGAAATTGAATATAAATGATTGTGTTATAGTAGCAACAGAACCTCTCGTATTTGAGGCCATAGGGAAAGGGGATTTCCACTTAAGCTCGGACGCACGTTTAGAGTTCAGTAAGAACAAGAATTGGACGTATGAGGAGCTTATCACCACCTATCTCAAGAAATACTTCCGCCGTAATCAAATCTTTTGGAACTATTGATGATGAATAGCTTCTGAGCTGGAAGTTCTGTGCAATTGCATTGTGCTCAGTTATTTGAACAAGTAAGCATGTTTGTCATTGGTTACTGAAAGCAAATTTAACTCCATGAATGTGCATAAGTAACTTCTGATATGCGAGACAGTAATATACTAATATCCACCTCAGACATGTTGCGTAGAATGCCATAATATGCGAGAAAGATGAAACAGTTTCTTAAACAGTATTTGATCCTAACAAGATTATAACATTTTGTTTTCTGTCTGTCCAGTTCTTCAGATACACTGGTTTAAGTGGTTTATCGGCCCTGACTGCAGCTACCCATTCACTGATTTGATCAGAAAGGATATAACTGGAAGCTGCATTTGTGGGTTAGTTGCAATTTAAAATTCTGAACTTTCTTTTGTTTTTTCTCTTTTCATTTAATCATCATTTATGCTTTTTTTGGGTCCCTTTCTTGCCTAGCTATCCATTCAGTAAACTCACCTGAGTGGCACAATTTAGTGGATAGGTTAACAGATGCTAACAACAAATCAAAAAGAAACTGAAGATTAGTAACCTGAAAGAAGACAAACTCCTGCAGATAAATGAAACTCGAGGAGAGTCTTCAGTTACAGTTTCCTCCGAGTGGAACCACTTCATGTCTCCAAAAACTCCCAGAAAACTAGCACTTTTCTTTAAGCTTTATACACACACACACACACACTCAAAATCTGCCTTGATGTGGCGAGGGTTAGATGGACTTACACCTAAGTATTAGTAGCTAAAAGGGTGAAGATTGAAGAGAGAGACTAGACTCAATAGATTAATGAGTGGGTGAGAAAATATGAGCTCACAAACTCACAAATCCATCAATGAATTCAAGCTAAGAGAAAAGAGAGAAAGGAAGTTGTATTGATCATTATTTTCGTGTGTTACATTCAAATGAGAGCATTGTGCTAAGTCTTATATCCCCAATCTACAAAATATCTTGTAAATGAATACTAACAAACTATGCCAGCTCATCACCAATTAATGAGTAACCAGTCAACTAACTATCAGATTAGTAACTAACTAATGGAATGAATAGTAACTAAAGTAATGGACCAGATTCATTGTGTGATACAACCAAGTAATGGACCAGGTTCATTAGGTGATGCATTTGGATAGTGGGCCTAGAGTAATGTTAGTGGCTCAATGGGCTAATCTGAGAGAAACCCAGAGCAGCTTTATGGGCTGAGTTGAGGAAGAGAAGTGCACAACAATAGAACATGAAAAGAGAAAATGGTTGTGCAAATGGGCTCATGAGAGTTCGGCTCTAATATCATGTGAAGAATATGAGCATCTAACCCAAAACCTTGGCAATAGGTGGTCCAGGACTTTACAAATCTCTTCGAAAACTCATGCACAGCCTATGAGGGACAAGTGTATTCTCTAACGGATACCTAACAAACATCAGACTCAAAGCAAACATACCATCATGTCCAAGTTTTCGCCCCTATTAATTTGTATTGCTTATATGAATTTTTTTCTTTCAATGTTTTGGTGTGCTATTTTTCAACAAGTTTGCATGGATCCTGATAAAATTGATTTTGGACCTAACTCAATCCCCAAAGCTAGCTCATGAGGTGAAAATGGTCCAAAATCATATAAGGAGACTTACCAATCCCACAATCGATGTGGGAACTCAACACTCTGTATGCTAGGACTGAACATCTGTAGCATGATCAATATTAGATGGGGGGCTTACATCTGATAAACCAAGAGAATTGTGATGGGCCTAACTCTAATACCATGATAAGATAAATGGACTTTGGTCCTAACTCAATATCAAAAGCTAGCTCATGAGGTGAGGATTGTCGAAAACCATATAAGAGATCTTTGTCTGTTCAGCTTATTTAGGGTAAAGTGGCCTCTTTGATTTGGACCACCAGTAACGATAAGAAGTTCTCTGTTAAAAGTTGTTATAAGGGAAACATTTCATTTGGATAGTACTTGGCCTTGGAAGATGATTTGGAAGACTGAAACTTTAGTTAAGGTAGCATGTCTGGAATGGATTGCAACCTAGGGTGCATGTCTACTCAAAATAATTTACAGAAGAAGGGCTTTATTTTGTGTAACAGATTCTATTTATGTGAAGAAGAACAGTAAACAGTTGAACATTTACTTCTCTACTGCAGATTCTCTTGACAAGGCTGGGAGCCTTTTTGGCATCTCATGGTGATGTCGAAAGTTATAAGGGTCTATTAGTCATTAGAAAGCTGGCATGTTCAAAGGGTTCCTAGTAGGCTGAAACAGATATGGAAGACTATCCCACTCTGCATTTCTTGGACAATCTGGCTGGAAAGGAACAAGGCTTTGTTTGAAGGACATAGAGATCACATTTCTAGAGTTAAAAATAAATGTGGATCTGTACTTCTGGTTTAATAACAATATGTTAGATGTTGTTAGGTAGAAAAGAGTAGCAGATTGTCTGGTTGGGTTCTATTTTGATTCTAGTATCCTCCTTGGTACTTTTCAATAATAGTTTACCTTATCAAAAAATAAAATAATAGGAGACCGAATACCCAGTCCACAACTGATGTGGAACTCCGCCAACAAAACTTAATTTTTCGAGACAACTTCATTCCATGTGATTTTAGGTCTATATTGTCCCCTTTTACTACCTTCAATCATCATGCTTTCGGTTGAAAATATATTTAACCAAATAAAAGTATGCTTTCTCTGACAACTTAAGTTTCTAGATTAAGTCGGTCACATATTTCAGCATGGTATCAGAACTAACCGTCACCCATTATCAAAAAGAATTTCCACATTTTTGGCCAATGAAAAAAAGAATTAAGCCCACAAGTGAGGGGGGCGTGTTGAGAATATAATTAAGAAAATTAATGTGCTCTCTCTAATAGCTTAAGCTTTTATATGAGAATGGTCACACACTTCAACAGTTTCACAAATATGGACCGGTGCATCTGAGGTCGGTATATCACGTGACAAGCTAACAACCTTTTCTCATTTTATCCTCTACGTGCGCTACTTTTACCTTTTGCCAAATGTCATCATTTTTATTTTTTTCTAATCTTGTATGACTGCACATCCGTCTAACATTTGCATTTCCCCTTACACTTATTTTGAAAGAAAAAAAAACATTTTCCAAGTGTTATAATCACAGTGCTTGAATTTTGTGGTTTCACTAAGAGTTGGATGTTCCATCTTGTCCATCTTCCAACTTGTTAATCTTCTGGTGCCAAATTTTCTTGGTTAGAGCTAATGAGTACAGGAAATTCGTATTCCTGCATTTTTATAGTGTTACTCATGCCACATGAGGATCTTAAAGGGGAAAAAAAACTTTTTTATAAAGCAAAAGGAAACATGGCATCAGAAGTCTGTCAACTTTTATGAACATAGTTTAGTTAAAGCATCATTTTCTTTTTGCAGGATAAATAACAAGTAACTGTAGCTGCATGAAACCAGCTATCTTCAGCTACCTAGAAGATGAACTACATTAAAGAAGCTGCTTGTGGTATCTTTGGTGCCAACAGTATCTTGGCTCCTCCAACTTTTTTCTGTCATATGCATATTCTTATTCACCACTTGATTTTGTGCTTGATGAAAAGGGGTTGCTTGAGCGGCTTTTATTGCTATCTGATCCTGAAATTACCTGCAAAAGATCATGACTTGTTATGTGTTTGAAGGTTCTTCTTCATGGTGGGTATGCCAATCAACATCGCTGACATTCTTCCATCTGCAGCATTCACATGGTATTTTCTTGAAGTTGAAACTGTTTTCAGTTTGTTTTACAAAGATGTTCTTATATCACTTACTTGAGAGGTAGATCGGCTTTCACTAGTTGGGCTTCTTGGGCTGCTTCCAAAATGCATTGGTTGCATTGCTTCTTCAGCAAGTACACGTAACCTGTTAAGTTCAGGCAAAATTACAGTGCCAAGATCTGGTCGATCTTTACGCCTGAGTTCTGCACACTTGAGTGCTAACTTGGCAAACGTCAAAGCCTCTTCCATAGGCCAGTCAGGAACTGCTGGATCAAGCATATCAGCAAAAGTGCCTTTCTCAATTGACCTCTCAACATGGTGGGTCAAACCCATTGGAGGTCTGGCTGTAATTATTTGGAGAAGCATTATTCCAAATGAGTATATATCAGATTTTGTTCCCAACATCCCAGTTTGCTGATATTCAGGATCTATATAACAAAATGTTCCCGCTGTTGATGTCATTCGGTACTGTGTCACGGAGTCAGCTATAGAAGGGGGGACGAGCCTAGCTAAACCAACATCGCTGATCTTACTTACATAATTGCGGTCAAGCAAAATGTTGCCAGGTTTCAGATCCCGGTGCACTAGAGGTTCTGGCTTGGTCTGGTGAAGGAAAAGGAGGCTAGTTCCGACCTCTGCAGCTATACGAAATCTTAGTTGCCAAGGAAGTACTTGAGTGCTTCCTCTTCGGAAGAGGCGATCATCTAAGCTCCCATTGGCCATGTACTCATACACTAGGCAGCCAAATTCAGGGCAGGCTCCAAGTAGAAGAACCATGTTTGGATGCCTTATGCAGCTTAGAACTTCAACCTGCATCAGAGCAAATGAAAAGGGGCATGAGAGAATATAACCTTTTCAGGAACTACTCTATGACTAATTGGATTTGCTTGGTATGTTTTTCTTTTCTTCTTTCTTTTCCGGGTGTGTGGGGGGTGGGGTGTAGTGTGGCATCGTCAATTTTGTAATACACACAATCTAGAGACTCTATAGCTCCTATTTCACATATTTTGATTTGTTGAACACTGATTATGGTCCAAGAAGGACACAAGTTTTTATAAAGATGCTTAGTTCATGACGCCAGAACACTAATATTCTGTTTTCCTGCAAGATGAACAACTCACATATGTTCTCTAAATGTGTTCAAATCATAGTTACTTTCTTTTGACCAAAGGAAGAATTCCTCTGTTTCATACCTCTTGCTGAAATTGTGACCTTCCCTGAGCAGCATCTGGACGGAGAACCTTAATCGCAACCTGCGTGTGATCCAAGTAACACTTGTATACCGGCCCGTATCCACCTTCTCCAATTTTACGAGTTGCTGCAAAGTTATCTGTTGCTGTTTCAATCTCCTCTATTGTATACTTACGATACCGGCAATCACTCTGTGCAAGGGCATCCAGTACCTTCTTCTTCTCTTCAGATTCTTTGAGTGCCTTCCTTTCGGCACTGATTCTTCTCTGTGCCTCTCGTTCGGCGATCCTCTGTGCTTCTTCTGCTGCTTCAAGGGCTGCCCTGCACTTTGCTTTTTCTTTCTCTGCAACAGCCAGTGCTGCTTCCTCTGCTAGTCGTGCCTCTTCTAATTTTTGTTCTTCTTCTACTTTCCAGCGGTGAAGTTCCATTGCCTGCATGAAAAAAATTAGGCTACATTCCAGTTCACAAGAGAAGGTACTTTCCAACATATTCTGATACACTAATGTACTATACTTTGATAAAAAAACAGAAATTTTCACCTCCTCAAATTAATACCTTATGTTTTGCTGAAAGTGCCTCCTTGCATGCTGAACTGTACATGTCCATGGTCTGCTTGAGTTCCTGCTTGAGTCTTCTCATCTCTGCTTCTATGTCTTCCTATATATTAGAGAAAAATATTTATCATTTATCTTCTGTATTTAGTGCTAATAGTAGTTGTTAAAGAAACCTTCGCTGTCACAACTTTAGTGAAACATAGGAAAGCTTGAATGACAACACCTTCATAACAACAAAAAGTGATGAAATTCATATCTTAGAAGCATGAGGAGGATAGGTTCCAGCAAATGATTAGAGTTTGTTGCACCATATTTATCTTCCTATACTTTTTCTGGATTTATTTGGTTAAACTTAGATTGCTTTTGTGATATTGTATCTAGTGTGTTTCAACAATTTTTTGCAGATACTCCTGTAGTTGATGTTGAAATGCATACCATGTTGCTGGGTGAAGACCATGATCCATTGCCACTATCAAAAGAATTTGATGAGAAGCCATTAGCTTCAGATAACCTGGTTGCTGAGAATGATGATCCAAAGCTTAACCTGCTCTCTGTTTCTGAGCTGTTTGAAAGTCGCGGAGCAGAATATTTAACATCTGTGTCTGAGCTGTTTGAAAGCCGAGGGGGAAGACCCAAATCGTGACTGCTGTCCATAGAGATTGGAAATGTAGAGCTTGGACGACCAGAGCTCACAAATGATAAATCAGATTCTGCCACTGAGAGGTCTCCATATGATCTGTTTATCCCTTTACCTCTGTTGAATGGAGACCTGTTGAAAGAGAGAAATATAAATTGAGTCGTTTTATGTTAATCAACCGTTTGGAGTAGTACATTTTGCACTTCCTCTTATATATTGCATAAAGTACTGTCTGCTTCCTGATTCTCTGAAAAACTTACTTGATGCTATCTAAATCGTCAGCTGAGCTTCGTGATGCGTATGGTGACCTAATATCAGTCACACTTCCTGTTGAAATAGGACAGGTTAAACCTGTTCTAATAGTGTTCAAGTGCTTTATGACAGAAATTAACGCAATATGCTGCAGGTGGAAAAACAGACCTTTTGTGTCGCTGCTGATTTGTGCATAACGTGTATCAGCGAAGCCAAGCTTAGCACCTAGAGAGGAGGTGGAATGATTCTGCTGCACGGGAGTTGGTGAACTGGGAACTGGAGAAGATGCATTCTTTGTCGATTGAACTTTGCCTTTGGCAATCACATAAACTGTGCAAAAGCCAGGTATGACTTTGGACACCGCGGTTGGGACATCCATCGTCTTGAATCTTTGAAGTAAAAAATGTGGTAAGTAGCTAGATATGAAATAGTGCAATGTTGTTGAAAACTACAACTTATTGGAAACAACAGAAAATAGTACCTGCTAACAAAACCGTTCCTTGATGCAGCGCCCACCACCAGAATCTCTATGACATTGGCTGTAACATAGTCACTTATGGAGGTCGCTATGTCTATGCCTTCAATTACAACTTCATTGACTTGAATCTACGACAAAGAGAGGTAAGATGATTCAGAAAATGAAACGACATCTGCAAGAACACGAGGAAGATTGAACGCGTAAGCAGCAACGTGCACTTACATTCTTACGGTTGCAGAAGCATCGGAAAGGTAAGAACAACTCCTTTGCTTGACTATCAGGATCACTTCTATATACTCTGGGAGTTCCATCACTCACATCTGAGAAAGGAACGTTGTTCGAATAATAGGTTTAAAGCCAGAGGTGGATATAGGCTTTGAATAATAGGTTCAACTGAACTTAATATTCTCGACATGAAACATAGATATATATGTAGAAAGAAATCACTTTAGTTTTAATAAATATTAAATTCTAAATTCATAATTTGAGAACTACATAGCTTTAAGATTGAAAGCATCACGTTTAAATCTTGCATGTGTCTATCTTTTGAAGCCAGAACATATACCTCTCTTATCAACAAATAAAAAAAAACATCCATGCCATTTTCTACGGTTTTATATGGTTTGGGATAAACACCGCGTGCAGGTAAGTTTTCACCCTTTTCTATAAAGAAAAAAAATGTACCTCCATTTTACCAAAAGAGAGTGATAGGATAAACCTTCAGCCAAATCATTTACCAAAAGAGAGAATTCTTGAAACAATTGAAAATGACACAATAAAAGATTAAACACAAAAAGAAGAACAAAAACACAAAACTAGCAATGTACATCAATATGAATGACATCAAAGAATCAGAAAAAAAACATCAATATTTCCTATCGATTTTTTTTTTTTTAAATTCAAAATAAAAGATTATATAAAGGTAGAAAAAAAAAACCTGCATTAGGAAGGGAAACAGAAGGTCTAACTTTAACATGAAGAAGAGTAACATTTTTGCCTTTTCCAATTAAAGTATCAACAGCCCATTTTAATGCATATTGGCTTCCTTTATCTTTATCTATTGCAACTACTGTTGCCTTGTTTTGATCTCCAGTAAAACTCCTTTGGCTCATTATAATATATGATCTTTTTCAACAAATTTATCCACAAAATCACAAACACAATAATAATTATTGAAAATATTCAATTTAAGATCAATTCTTAAATTGTTTCTTTCAATATGTATAGGGACCTCAAATAGGTCCCAAGTTTCTTTATGTTTTTTTTCCCTTTGCTTAGTTTTTTTTCTTCTCAATATGTTTTTTAAAAAAATTTGTTGTTGAAATTCTTTTATCTCTATATGTATATATGTTAATTCATTTTGGAGGCTCTAGGAGTTTTGCCCATTTATCAAGCTCGTCCAGGAATTTGTTTTTTCATTTATTTAATATTTATTTTCTTTTAGGGTTCTAAGCTTTAGGGTTGTCTTAAAACATTGACTAATTCTTGGACCAGAAAAAATATATATTTGACTAGAGAAGACGTGGCATGGAAACAAATGGTTTTTTTTTTTTTTTAATAATAATGTTTATAGCTGTGATTTTATTATTTTTCCAAGTTAAACGGTTCAATGAAGCATAAAATAATAATAGGTGGCACTAATAATTATTACATGTACGTCCATAGTATACTACTAACAATATGAAAATATAAGTACGTCCATTTACCAAATTCATGTAACGTGATTTTAAGTACTTTTGATTAAGGTGTTCATTATGATTTTGGAAAATGGTGTAATAAGTTATACTTGATCTTCATATTTTTATTGGTCTTTAATTTGATGACTAGGCATGTCATGTCATCTAACATGTGACATGATTTTAATTTGTAGTGGCACTTTCATTTAGATAACATGCTACATTATTTGACATATAATAACATCAATCTAGGTCTCTAGGATTAACTGATATCTTGGGCTGAAAAATGAGCTCATACTCTTTGAAGCTCAATAATATTAGAATTAGAGAATAACTAAAGCTTTTAGGGATCTTTGATGTCTAGTTTCTATTCTCCATAAAGCCTTCTTTTATAGGGCTAAAAATTTAACTATCACTTAAATGTGAATTTAACAATACACAATTTCGTAGCGTATTGTGACGTCCTGCCACTGCCATAGGCAAATTTTGCAGCGGAGAAGGCGTAGAGGTTTCTAGAATAGGCTAGAAAACCTTAGAGATTTCAAGAAACCCTTAGAGAAGTGTAGAATTCTCTAGATAGGGGCCAAAGTGTAGATAACTTAGGGACTTCCCATGTAAATATTAATTACACTTTAGTCCTTAGAGAGTAGTATAAATAGAGGTGCCACCATTTGCAAAGGCACCAAGCAAGTTGTAGCAATCTTCCAAAGCCTAATACAAAGCCTTCTTCAAAAAGCTCTCTCTTTGCTCTTTCCAAAACTTTCCTTAAACATTCTCTTAGCAAACCAAGTCCTAAAGGCTTCCTTGAGTTTACAAGAAGCTTGAAAGATTAGTGAGTAAACCGTCAAGGGCCGCACGGATCTTTAGCCATCACTCTAAGTCCGTGACAACGTGGTATCAGAGCGCT
>NW_006239252.1:267549-270997 GCF_000226075.1 Solanum tuberosum | reverse complement strand
CACGTGGGAGCAATTCCGCGAGGAGTTCAAGAAATCCTTCTTCCCTACCAACGTCATATACGAGGTTAAGCGTAAGTTCAGGGAGCTGAAGCAAACAGAAAGCATACGG
Organism: Solanum tuberosum; assembly: GCF_000226075.1. Taxonomy (NCBI): domain Eukaryota; kingdom Viridiplantae; phylum Streptophyta; class Magnoliopsida; order Solanales; family Solanaceae; genus Solanum; species Solanum tuberosum. Next base: position 270,888 of record NW_006239252.1, on the reverse strand, counting down.
GCGTATGTAAAGGAGTTCACAACACTAACGCTTCAGATTCCCAACCTCACAGACGAGGACATGCTGTTCCACTTCATGGACGGACTGCAAAATTGGGCCAAAACGGAGTTGGAGCGGCGGCAAGTCAAGACCATAGACGAGGCCATCACACAAGCCGAGTCCTTGACGGACTATAAACATGAACGGCATGACAAGGCTAAAGGCAAGGATGCAAGGGGCAGTCATGCTAAAGGTGGGGGAGATCGCGGCCGAGGCAAGGAGCAGCAGGCGCACTCAAGACAGCCCGACTCCCACAAATCAGACGGCAAGCGGTTCGTGCGCCAGAACTACACGGATAGGAAGGCGCAGACCACCAAAGGAGATGGATGCTACGTATGCGGAGGACCACACGGCTACGCCAGGTGCCCGGAGATGAAGAACCTTGGTGCCATCCTACGCGAACGGAAGGAGAAGGACGCGCAAGAGCAAGGACAAAACGCGGGCACGACGCAACTGGGCATGGTAGGACTATGCGGGGCGATAGCCAAGCAGACAGAGAAGCCAGGAAACTTCAACACGCAGTATGTAGACATCTCCATTAATGGACGCGCGGCTCGTGCCATGGTGGACACTGGGGCAGAAACAAACATCATGACCAAGATGGCGGCTGAGAGGTTAGGGCTGAAGTATGTTCCAAGCAACACCCGCCTCAAGACGGTCAATGCGCCACCGACCCCCGTGTGTGGAGTCGCCCAAGGAGTGAGCATCACGATTGGAGATTGGCAAGGTAAGACAAACTTTACCGTCGCTCCTTTAGATATCTTTGACATTATTCTTGGACAAGAGTTCTTCCAGCGCTGCCATACTATGATCGACCCCTACCTCCAACGACTCCTTGTCATGGAGCGGGAAGGGTCGTGCATGGTACCTCTAGTCAAGGTACCGAAAAAGGAAGAACATGCCCTCTTGTCGGCCATGCAGATCGTGAGGGGCCTAAAGAAAGGAGAACCGACGTTCCTAGCCACCATCGCAAGTTTGGGAGAAGACAATGATGCTAGGGAGACCTTGCCACCGATCATAGAGAAGGTCCTTGAAGAGAACAAGGACGTGATGCCAGACGAGCTGCCGAAGACTCTACCTCCGAGGCGCGAGGTAGACCACAAGATAGAGCTGGAAGTTGGAGCCAAACCGCCCGCACATGCACCCTACCGCATGGCTCCACCTGAGTTGGAGGAGCTACGAAAGCAGCTGAGAGAGCTCCTCGAGGCCGGTCACATCTGTCCATCCAAGGCACCTTATGGCGCACCAGTACTATTTCAGAAGAAGAAGGATGGATCCTTACGTCTATGCATTGACTACCGGGCGCTCAATAAGGTAACTATTAAGAACAAATACCCCATCCCGCTAATTGCAGATTTGTTCGATAGACTTGGGCAGGCCAAGTATTTCACCAAGGTGGACCTCAGAAAAAGGCTACTACCAAGTGCGCATCGCGGAAGGGGACGAACCAAAGACAGCGTGCGTGACCAGATACGGAGCGTTCGAGTGGTTGGTGATGCCTTTTGGCTTGACCAACGCACCCGCCACATTTTGCACGCTGATGAACAAGATCTTTCACCCCTACCTGGATCAGTTCGTGGTGGTGTACCTAGATGACATAGTCATCTACAGTAACACCTTGGAGGAGCACGTCGAGCATCTGAGAAAGGTCTTCCAAGTCTTGCGGGAGAACCAGCTATACATCAAGCGGGAGAAGTGCGAGTTTGCCCAACATGAAGTGCATTTCTTGGGCCATATCATTAGCCAGGGCGAACTACGGATGGACGAATCCAAGATACGGGCAATCCAAGAGTGGGAGGTGCCCACTAAGGTGACCGAGCTACGATCGTTCCTTGGACTTGCGAATTATTATCGCAGGTTCATAAAGGGTTACTCTGCAAAGGCCACTCCGCTAACCGAACTATTGAAGAAAAATAAGCCGTGGGTTTGGAGCACGGAGTGCCAGCAAGCCTTCGAAGGTCTCAAGACCGCAGTGACAGAGGAACCGGTCTTGATGCTGCCCGACTTTTCAAAGACCTTCGAAGTACACACGGATGCTTCGGACTTTGCCATTGGGGGAGTCTTAATGCAGGATAGACATCCCATAGCATTCGAGAGCCGCAAGTTGAACGAGACCGAACGGCGGTACACGGTCCAGGAGAAAGAGATGACAGCCATTGTACATTGCCTGCGCACGTGGAGACACTACCTACTAGGCTCCAAGTTCGTGGTCAAAACAGACAACGTGGCCACTAGCTATTTTCAGTCACAGAAAAAGATCACCCCGAAACAAGCTAGGTGGCAGGACTTTCTAGCCGAGTTTGACTACACCTTGGAGTACAAGCCAGGGAAAGGCAATGTCGTGGCCGACGCGCTAAGCAGGAAGGCCGAACTTGCTGCCATCACAACAGTCCATTGTGATATTCAAGATGCAATCAAGGATGGCATGCAACATGATCCCGAGGCTAAGAAATTGATGGAGTTGGCCACCCAAGGCAGGACAAGGCGCTTTTGGGCAGAAGATGGCCTTTTGCTCACATCCGGTCGAAGGGTCTACGTGCCAAAGTTCGGGACTATCAGGCGGCGGATCATCAAAGAAAGCCATGACACGCCGTGGGCCGGGCATCCAGGGCAGCGAAGAACGAGGGCGCTGATCGAGGCTATCTATTTCTGGCCGCGCATGCGGGACGATATAGAGTGCTATGTACAGACTTGTCTTGTGTGCCAACAAGACAAGGTGGAGCAAAGACACCCAGGAGGACTACTAGAGCCACTACCCATTGCGGAGCGTCCATGGGAGAGCGTGACCATGGACTTCATCACTTCCCTACCTAAGTCCGATGGGTATGGGACTATCATGGTCGTGGTGGACAGGTTTTCAAAATATGCTACCTTTATACCCGCCACAGCCGGATGCACCGCAAAGGAGGCCGCTAGGTTGTTCTTCAAGAACGTGGTAAAGTATTGGGGGCTGCCAAGACACATCATTAGCGACCGAGACCCCCGCTTTACTGGAAACTTTTGGAAGGAGCTGTTCGAGATACTTGGCACAAAACTACATTTCTCCACGAGTTTCCACCCGCAGACAGACGGCCAGACCGAACGCGTCAACGCTCTGTTGGAGTGCTACTTGAGGCACTATGTTAGTGCGCACCAAAAAGATTGGGCAAGACTCCTAGACATGGCACAATTCTCATATAACTTACAAAGGAGCGAGTCCACCGGGCGCACACCGTTTGAGTTGGCGACGGGCCAACAACCCCAAACTCCGCATTCTTTACCGGCTGCTTTCGAAGGGAAGAGTTTGGGAGCTTACCATCT
>NW_006239252.1:244901-265812 GCF_000226075.1 Solanum tuberosum | reverse complement strand
ATATTGGAGGGACTTATCATGTAAATATTAATTACACTTTAGTCCTTGGAGAGTAGTATAAATAGAGGTGCCACCATTTGCAAAGGCACCAAGCAAGTTGTAGCAATCTTCCAAAGCCTAATACAAAGCCTTCTTCAAAAAGCTCTCTCTTTGCTCTTTCCAAAACTTTCCTTAAACATTCTCTTAGCAAACCAAGTCCTAAAGGCTTCCTTGAGTTTACAAGAAGCTTGAAAGATTAGTGAGTAAACCGTCAAGGGCCGCACGGATCTTTAGCCATCACTCTAAGTCCGTGACAGTATGCCTATATATTCTAACGCCTCACTTGAATATGATTGAAGTAGCTGGTTGACGTGTAACTCGAGATTGATTGTTGGACATTTGATTTGTCATTATGACTGCCCAAGTTTGAAGGCTCCTTGCGACATAGTAGGAAAAAACCTTCTCTATTCTCCCTTGATTACAAACAAGACGTTTCTTCGTATTTTGGTCTCTACGTATCGCGGTATGCTCAACTCTTTTCACTTTTTCACTCTATATAACAACAATCATTTTTATTATAACAATATATATTCTTAATAAAATTACTCCTTTAATTTATAACATCTATCTTTTTCTTAGTGATACAATAGTCAACCATCTTTTATACAAATAAAATCCTTAAGATTATCACTAATAAGTGTAGAGATTTTGGTAAATATTTTAATAGTTTAACATACGGATTTATGATAAAAAAAAATAGTATTACTATTCTTATTATTTTTCAACTCAATCTTTATACAAAGTGTTGATTTTTGTGCATCTTTTTGGTCTTTAAACAGTTAATTTTTTATTTTATTTTAATATCAAATACTCAATAGTCTTCAATACCATTTCAATGTTAACATGTGCCATTACTTGGAAAGAGTGTAATGTGAGTAACAAATTACTAATTTGACGGTGGTGCATTTAGCATGAAGGTTAAGTAATTAATATTGTTCCATATTTTTATTTGTTATTTTTAATATATTAAAAAAATATAATTATTCTCTTGTTTTATCCTTAACATAATTATTTATTTCTCAAATCTTTTCTTCAGAGAGGTAAGACTACACACCAATTAATATAGGTATTTTGATAAAATATTTATATTAATCGGAAGAAAAAATGAACGGAGGGAGTATTTTCTAATATACAAACCTGAGTTGGAATCCAGTTCCAATACAAGCAGTTAAGTTTCCTTTATTTTAAGCTTAGTTAAGCAAAATGAGTTGAACTTTTGAAAGATGCTAAGAAAAACATATTTAGCTCAAGAGGTAAGGACCGTCCATACCATATATATAAGGTGTATAATTTCCCGTCCCAAACCAGATGTGGGGCTGAACACTCATTCACATGTCCAAGATTGAGCATCTGGACTCTGGAGCATGGATGATGTAAGATCAAAATCCAATATCAAATAAACAATGAATTAAGAAAATCAAGACTTCAATATCATAACGAAAAATGAACCTTGAACCTAACTAACTGACTTTCAGGTTTCATATATTCCTATCAATCCATCTCTTGATGAGGTTGATAGACACAATAATCTTCGCTCTTCTGTTGTTTTTCCTCATTGTTACCTGAAATACAAAGAAATAGCCTCTCATACGCCGCAACCATTTTTGTTGCAGTAAACATCTTCAACCCTCTCTCCCTAGCAAACCCGCCTTTTTTCTCCAGATTTTTCTTTCCCCCTTCCCAAACTTCATACAAAACTTTCTTCAATTCGCTTACTGTAGGTGAAAATGTATAGCCCATATCTTCGTTGACAATAATAGAACCAGTAAAACTTGCTAGTTTTGTCGCCACCACAGGCTTACCTGTTAAAAATGCTTCCAATGGTACTTGATCTAAACCTTGAGCTCGTAAAGTTGGATGTACAAATATATCTATTGCATTATAAAACTCCGCCAATTGAGCACGTTCTAATGGTCCTAAAACCATCACATTTGGTCCTAGCTCTTTGTATCGATCACCCCATGGACCATTTCCAGCTATTAGGACGATCACACTGTCCTTAAATGTCGAGTTCTCTAGGAAGATTTGTTGTAATGCTTCAAACATTAATGGATGTCCTTTATCTTTAACCAATCTACCCGATAATCCTAGGATTATCGATGACCCTGATCTATCTTGATTGATACCTAATTTCAATAGAAAATCATTGCCTTTTGAGACATCTGGTTTAAAAATTTCCTCATCTACTCCATTTAAGATGATATGAACGCGTTCTTCTGGGATCATATAGATCCTTTTAAGTACATCTCCAACATGATCACTCGTGGCAACATGGTGAGCATAGTATTGAAAGAACTTTACCTCTTCAACAACTTTCATCATTTTGCCATCACTAATCACTTGCTGTGACGATGAATCTAGAGGATTTCTTACGAGTTCTTGTATGATATCAGAATGTATAGTCTCATAAGCAATTCCATGCCAGCTAACCGCAACATTATTCAGGTAACTACTTGATTTTGTTAGTCTGAGACCTACACTCTCTGAATGTATAACATCAAAGGCCTTTGTCGCGTTTTCTTCTAAAAATTGCTTCCAAGCAACAACTTGATTTAGATATCCTGAACCTATTGGCCTTGAGATGTGAAAATGGAGATTACTCATGATACTTGGAATATTCGCGGATGAAGAAGTTGTGAAGATGTGAAGGTCATGTCCGCGTTTAGCTAAGGCAAGATAGAGTGTTAAGGCGTGTCGTTCCATACCTCCAGCTTGGTTTTTTTCTGGCCATTTCCTAACAAAGAGACCAATTTTAAGGAGTCTTGTCTGAGGTGTACGACGTTGTTGTTTTGATGAAAAGACAAGTTGGTTCCAAGCTTTTGGAAATTTGAGGAGATTAATTGGTTCCATTGATAACATTTCTTTGTTATTTTCTACTTGATTATGACAATAGCCATAACCAATTGAATAAGACCAATAGAGAAGAGGAATGGATGAGAAGATTGATAAAAAAACAAGAATAGAACAAGAAGATCTGAAATTGAAAGAAGTGGTTTGATGTTTTGCCATGACAAGAAGATGGAGTAGGAAGCAAGAAGATATTAAAGTGTACCATCACTATATCAAGCGTTTTGCTAGATTAAATGTAATTTATCTTTGTGATATGACTCAGTTTCTGATACTTTCCTTATATTTTAAAATCAAACACTTACACCCATTATATCACTATCAGAAATAAAGGTTTTTTTCCTTCGTGAATCACTAAAAAAATTTGTGCTATCAAATATGATTTGACATAATACATAAATATACTCTTTAACTTGGTCTCAACTCATATTTATGCCCTTTAATTCTGGGTGTTCACAAGTAGACACTTAAATTTGTATAAAGTTGAACAAATAGACATACACGTCCTACGTGCACACCCAAAGTTGAATGATATAATTGTGAAATGAAATCAAATTAAAAGGCATATTTATGTATTGTGTCATATGATTTTCCTACTTATTTTTTGCCTAATTAGTTCACTGAAAAAATGCATAATATATGGAAAATAGATTCTTACGGAATAGTAGGAAGTGTCCTATTTTTTTTTATATGGAACCATGACTATTTTTTCTTTTCACAGTAATTCAATTAAAATATATTAGGAAGTGTCCTAATTCTTTTTATATGGAAACATGACTATTTTTTTCTTTTCACACTAATTCAATTAAAATATATATAGAAATAGCTACTTGACATTTTTCATCAGGAAAATAGTAATTTTTTAGTAGTGGAGATCTTACATGTACAAACCTCCATGAGATTTATGTGTAACCAAGTATATTTAAATGTAACTATTAAACAACAATTAAAACTAAAATAAAATGTTTCTACGAAAAGAAACGAATTTATTCGTGCCTTCAATAAAAAAAGAATAATTTTCTTAAAAATGTTTATCTTTTGAAACTTATAAATATAGTAAATAATCATAACTACATATTTTAAAAATGTTTATCTTTTGTAACATATATCAACAATTAGACATTAGTATTAACTTTCTCGCACTTTAAAAATATGTAAATTATTGTAATTTAATTTAATTTAATTTACGTATTTTATTACATATATTTAACTGTTTTTTATGTTATTCTTCTACTTCAAAATTTATCTTATAAATACATAATTAGATAAATTTTTACTTATGTAGAGTTTTTTCATTATATAAACGGTTTAAATATTCTTAGAAAATAAGGATGTCAGTGGTAGAATTTTCTTAATAGTTAAAATAAAATAAAATATAGTATTGAGGGTATAAGTATTTAATTTTAAAATATAAAATTTTTATTGGTAACTGAGTAATAATCCAGTACAAAAGTGTTAAGTGTAATTAACTCTTTATTTTTTAATTAAAATAGTGTCTATTTCTGTTGCAGATCTAGCACGGAGCTTTATGTTGACCATAATGATTTATATTTAATCTGCGCACATTTCTCCATAAATTTAAGTATCGTGTGGTTTTTTACTACTCTTTTTCGTCTTAAATTATTTATCATAATTCTTTCAAATAAATATTTTTTAATAAATGTGTCAATTTAAAAATTGATAAGTAATTAAGGATCGAAAGCGTATTCAAAAGTCAAATAAGGAGCTGTCTTCTTTTGTATCCGTAGGCTGAGGAGCAAAAGAAGGAATCCGCCCAAGATATAATAGACATATATCTCGTAATCCGTAGTTTAATTAGTTTTCATATTTTGTCTATTATTCTTGTTTCTTGAGACTTTTCGAAATTTAATAATATAAGATGTCTAGGGACCCTAAATAGGTCGTTTTTTTAATGAATTTATCTTTGTTTAGTTTCTTTCTTTCTTCTCCCTCATAGCCAAAGCTTCCTCCGTTTTAATGTTTTTTATTTGATTTGGAATTTAAAAATATATAGAAATTTTTGAACTTTGTGATATTAAATTAAAGACATGTAAAATAGATTAAAATATTTTTTAATGTTATGATCTTAAACATGGAAAGTTAATTAAAGAGTTGTTAATAAATTAAATAATATTTTTAAAATGACCCAGTAAGATAAAAAAAATTAAAAATTTAAGATTTGCTGTCTGAAATCTAAATCTTCTTTGCCCATTTATCAAGCTCGTTCAGGAATTTATTTGGTATGTATTTTGTATTTATTTTCTTTTATGATTCTGACTTCTGAGTTTGTGAGGTTATCTTAAAATTAGAGGTGAATTTAAATTTTTAGTTTTTTGAGTTCAAAATTTTATAATCATCATTTGTTAATAACTGAGTTTAAGCTTAATATTTATATATATTTAATAAACTTCTTTTAAAAAAATACACAATTTCAACAATACAAAATTAGATTGAATCCGTACCCAAATTTTTAGCTCCACCCCAACTTAAAACATTGACTTGAGAAGATGTGGTATGAAAACAATTTTGCGAGAGGGAATGATTTTTGTTTTTTTTTTCTTTTATAAAGAAAAAATAACAAGATTTAATGATAGCTATGAAAATAAAAGCGGTTATGTTAGATATTAGGTTTGGATCATGGATCGTCCAACGATTTTAGCTGCAATTGAAAGATCCATAATTCGTTGTTCTTGCATGCTTTTGGATTAATTTTTACAACCCCAAATATAATAAACTAGATAAAGTTTCAAAAAAGAAAAAAAGTGAAGGCAACTAGCTAAACTAGATTCATCAAGGACAATTTACATGTTCCTTTGCTTCAATTGAATCGCAACAAAAAAACACTGAACTTCATTTTTTCTATCTCTTTTTTTTGTTTTCATATTTATTTATTTTGTGGTTTCATTGACCAATATATACGACCCCCAACCATGCATCAAACAAAATAAAAGTCCCATCCCATATTTACCATTGATGATTTTTGAACAAATTAATAAAAAGGTGTTACACACGAACTATGAGTATGTATAACCAACACTCTTCAAATGTTCATCGAAACTTGCGTATAATCATCAGATAATCCTCTTGTAGAGTAAAAATCATCATCCCCATCTCTCTCTTTTACTTCCTTAATCCTCTCCATTGCTTCCTTCATATCAAACCTCTTTTCCATATCAAGATCACAACAACCCAAAGCTATCTTCAATAACTTCATCATTTCCCCCTCTGAATTCGTCGTACCTCTCATTTCCTTCTCGAATACATCTACCTCCATCATGTCCTCATTTACCACGGACCTTACCCACGTAGCCAAATCCGTGTCACTCCCCTTGCCTTGTTGCAAGAAATTAGACGGGAATTTGCCCGTTATGATCTCGAGGATTAATATTCCAAGCGTCCACACATCATTTTTACGTGTGATACGACCACTATGTTTGAATTCAGGAGATTTGTAAGCAATCATGTGTTCTTGAGCGTGTTCTAGGTTTACTACGGGTAGTAATGCATAGTCCGTGAGGAGGGGCTCGTAGGATTCGTTTAGAAGTACGTTCGAGGACTTGAGGTGACCGTGGGGTGCTGTCAAGCTTGGTAGCTCGTTGTAGAGGTACAATAGTCCTTTGGCTACTCCCTTTACAATTTTCAATCGAGTTGGCCAATCAAGACTTGGTTGCCCCCGCGATTTATTACCTGAAAAAAATAAACAATGTGTAATGAGATGATCACAGAATTCATCATAGTAAAAATGTAATATCTTAGATGAGATAATCACACATCAGATCATCACTCTAGCTAGTAGAGTAGGTAGAGAGAACAACAAATGAGCCCTCTTCAAAAGATTTGAGTTGCATATCTCAACTCTGTTTTGAAATGAATTGAATAAAAAAAAGGTCAAAATAGATTGAGTTAATATAATAAACTGGTAGCGCAAATCATGATTTTATGATCTAATTTTAGCGCGGAAACTTAAAAGTATGAAATACGTACCATGAAGATGAACTGCAAGGCTGACATTGTTGACATACTCTGAGACCAAAAGCTTTTCCTCTTTCCTATAGTAAAAAGCTACAACAGGAAGTAAGTTCTTATGACTCAACCTACCTAGCCTTCTCATATGCTCATGAAAATCTTCCTTGCCTACATTATTCATTTGCCTAAACCTTTTGACAACCATAACACGTCCCATGCTAAGTGCAGCTTTATAAGTCGAACCAAATACACCGCTACCCAATATTTCAGCTGAAGCCTTTAGTAGATCTGGCAAATCAAATTTTTCAATATCATCTTTTAAGAATAGAAGTTTTTGTATTGCTTGTACTTCAGGCCTCTTATTATTATTTAGTCCACCGGTCCCCTCTGGAGACTGGTCAGGAGCAGGAGCAGCCATTGCTTGATTGCTGCCCTGTTCCATTTTGTTTAGATCTGCTGCTGAGGGCGCTCCTGTTTGGTTAGTAGCGCCCCCTGCAGCTCCAGAGGGTGTAGGCGTTGGTCTTGTTTCTGTTTCGGGTGTCTGCTTGCCCCGACGAAGAATGATGATAACAACAACAATTGCTGCTACTGCTGCTGCAACTGCGATAACCACCAATATAATTGTCCAGAGGGCTACTTTTGGTTCACTCGTGCATTTCGATAATGGACCATCACAAAGATCATTACCTGTATTATTGTACCAAATGAACAAAAATGAGAGCATGTTTAGATTAACTTAATATTTTGAAGTTAAAATTTAGATATTTAAAAACTATATAAAAATTGTTATGAACTACAATTCTTCTAATGCCAATATGACGAAGAACTATTGTTAGAATGTGGGTTAAAGCGCCATATGGGGAATGTGTTGATTGTCTGCTAATATGGACTTTGACAATTTTTTCCTCGTGAGTTAACTTTTGAGATTTAGTTAGATGCAAACGTCATATCTTTATATGGTGTCAGAGTCAGGTTCATCTCCGTTTTGGGAGATGGGCGTGAAAGAAGTGTTAAAGAGTCTCACATTGATTGGGAAATGGATTGATGATCTGCTGATGATATGAACTTGATCAATCCTTGCTAGCTTCTAAGGTGGAGTTAGGCATACATGACATATCTTTACGACTACATTTTAAAATGTAGACATTTGTGTACGTCGTAGCTAGATAAGTGTTACAATAATTTCAAAAAATGGAATTTATCCTACACATGAAAAAAAAAGTTACCTTCAAATGCTGAAGGTTTGAGACTAGTAAGGCCATGAGGAATTGGACCCTCAAGAGAGTTGTTAGCAAAATTCATATCCATAAGTCTCTCTTGAACAAAATCAGGTATTTGGCCTTCAAATTTGTTGTTTTCAACTCTCAATTCCGTAAGCTTAGGCAATTGACCCAAAACAGATGGGATTTTACCACTTAATTGATTATTAGCAAGATGAAGTTTTTTTAACCAATGCATCCCTTCAAAAAGAGTATTGTCAATTTGGCCAGAAAACTTGTTATTTGTGAAATATGCCGTTTTTAACCCCGCAAGTTTACTTAAATTCGGTAAAGGTCCTTCAAAATTATTGTTCATAACACTTATGGTCCTGAAATTAGGCAAATCTTTAAGAGCATCCACATCTATTGTCCCACTTAAGCCTTTACCCTCCAATTGCAACCCGAAAACGAATCCGTTTTCGCAAATAACACTATCCCAATTGGGTTTATCTGTATTTTTATCGCAAGGCGATACTTTCGTATTCCAATTAGCTGTTGCGCCATTTTTTTGCAAGGACTTGCTAAATCGAAAGAGGATTTCTGCCTCAGAACTATCTGATTTGATCGGGACAACGACTAGTAATAATAACACAACGAGGATTAAGAGATGGTGATGGTGATGACGATACTGGCGATTGTGGTTGCTATAACGATAAGCCACCGACATTGCATAGACTAGTTGTAGGGGTGCGCACACTTGTTGGTGCGCGCCCTTTACAAAGGGCAATTACAAATGAGAAAATACTATGATTTAGAGGGCATGCAAAAAGAATTTCAACATCTCTAGGGAAATGGGATTGTGTGGGCATGCATGGGGAAGCACAAAGAGGAGAGAGATGGGAGCGAGGTGAGGGAGAGAGAAGCTTAGAGTTTGAGAGGTGCTAAGAGTAAGCTTGGAGAAATGGACAAATGGAAAGTAGGGAGTTCAAAGTTGACATTGTCATTAGTGTTACATCAGAAAAATATGCTTTACCATAGAATTCAATTATAATTCAAATAATATATATTCATCACCTTCAAATATTTTAACTAGAGATCAAGGATATGTCATGCCTGAATTTCAATAAATATATGTAATCTATTAAATTGTTATTTGAATTTTATAATTTTAAATATAATACGTTAAATGTAAAATTGAAAATTATTATTGAAGTATAAATAATAACATCATTTTTTTAAGTACTATAAAAGAAAGTAGTACACATTGTTGAAACAAAAGGAATAGTAAAGAAACACAAAAACTAGTGTAATTTATTTCTTTTCCTATTAATATTGTCGAATATTTTGCTTTGAGTAGATAGAATGAAATCATGATATTTTTTCAATCACAATTTATGTGAATGGGTTTGGAGTGAAGGGTTAAAATATTGAATTTTCAGTATGAATTCGAGCATAAATTCTTCAAGTTTAGTCTTATATATTCAAAAACTATATAGATATACTATTATACCTTCAAGTTGTGTGAATGCATTTTCTTTTTAGTTTATTTCAAAAAGAACATCTTTATAAAATTTGAAAATAATTTAACTTAAAACTTTTTATTTTTTCCTTAATGACAAAATATCTTTTTGCCACACAATTTATTTATTTATATTATTAAAAAATCATTCATGTTACCCAAAAGTTTGACAATTAAAGTATCCTGTACCCAAGGGTGTGACCTATTGGTCAATGAAGTGGTTAAGAATCCTGAGGTTTCAGGTTCAAAATTCAGTGGAGACACAAAATAATAGGTGATTTTTTCATATGTTCTAGCCTTGATGGAGAGAGTAAGTATTCTCCTATTGTTGCCTGATTGATTTCAATAGTCCTGGATAGTGATGGCAAATGAATAGGTTAAAAATGAGTTGTAATTTAGTCCGCTCATTTTAATATGAATTAGATAAAATACAAGTTAGACCCATTTTTGGTTATTAAAGCATTTGCTCTTGTAGAGCAACCTTGAATTAATCAATACCATATCACTGAATAGCACAATATTTGAAGCTATTTTTAAGTATATGCACATATTTATTTATACAAATCACACCATCATTTTTTTTCTTGTAAATATGTCACTAGTGTTTTTAATCAGTAACACATTATGATTCGTATAAGTTAGCGTTTGATCATAGATTTTCAAATATTTTTGGCAAATATTATTTGGGTGAAAATTTGGGTGAAATTTTACCATGTGTTTGACCATAGTATTTGGGAAATATATTTCACTTTTTTAGAAAAAATATGATTTATACCCATAAGTTTTAAAAACTATCAAAACTAACCATAAGTTTGTATTACAAGTCAATTGGATCTTCGTTGCAACAAATAACAAGTAGTGTCCATGACACTGGAGCAATGTGGTAGTTTGGAGTGAGTGCAACAAACATCATTTCATACATCGTGAAGTAGACAAAGCACATGACTTTGTTACCCTGAGCCGATTGTTCATCATTTTCATCAACAATCATATCATCACTTTCATATTCACTGAATATTTCATCACTACTTTGGTATTCACGTAAAAATTATGTAATACAACGCAAACAACTACTATAGAGAGTGTTTTTGTAAAAGACAAAAGTTTAGTTAAAAATTTCAATTTTTAAAAAATCCCAAATAATGAGATTTGGCTCAAATACTAGAAAAAATTACTATTTGGGAATTTGGAATATTTGTCAAAAATATTTTTCAAATAATGGCAAATTGTATGGACAAACACTATTTGCCAAATTTCTCCCCAAATATTACTTGAGAAATCTATGGTCAAACGGGTCATAAATATGACGCAACAAATAGGATAAACTATAAAGACAGAGAATAAAATCAAACAACTGTAACCTCCATTGAAGAAGAAGAAGAGGTCAAGGTCTAGGGCTCAAGAACTCAACTTTTCAACTCAATTTCATGAGGAATCTTCATAAGGTATGGTGTCTTTTCATCTATGGGTAGCCTTCACCCATAGAGTCCCTTCAAAACTTGATTTCAAAGCTTCCAATTTCCCCCAAAAGCTAGGGTTTCAATCTAAGTCATGAGTTCTCTTTCAAAACGTTTCCAATGGTTGATTTATGATGGATTATGATTGAATTGATGATTTATGATGAAATCCCCCCATGAACCCATGAATCCCCCATATTGCTGAATTGTGACTTCATTACGTGGGTTGATTGATTAAGGAAGTATGTGAATTGATTATGTCTATATTGATTGAGTTTATATGATGTTATATGATTACAATTGATTAAGAATGAAGCATATGGTTGGATTACATTGAGAATTAGGTATACATGATGATCATGTGAAGCATTGCTTGAGAGTAAGGCTTGTAGCATGAAGATGACTTCTAGGGCTTTAAGGGTAAAAGCTAATTTGAATAAACTAGGGATGTTAAGGCTTTAAGAAAGAGGCTATTATGTATGTTGAATTGTATATGGCATTATTGTGAAAGGGCTTCTCCCACAAGACCTATAATATGAGTACATGAGTTTATACATGAAATGAATAATTTACTTGAATCATGATATTTCCCTTATCTAATGTAGTAATTCTAGATGTTTGGGTTGAGTTTGATTCATAGACCTTAAAGGGAAAATTTTGAGGGTTGTACATGTTGATAAGAATTGTGCATGAGCTTGTTACTCACTTAGAAAGGGAAGATTCTATGATTATGATATTATGTGCGTGCTTTATGAGCACTTTGAGAGTGAAGTGTCTATGATGATAATGTTGTTGTTGTGTCATTGAAAGGACAATCACACACACACACACCCCATGCATGGACATGACTATAATGTGACTAAGTTATTGTTGAAAGGCTATTTCTCATATGCACCCTTACACATGACTATGCATGAAATGTACATTACCATGATAATCTTCTTGTGTTGATTGAAAGACTATTCTCATGAAACACATGATAATAATATGAAAGTTTTCCTCACATAATTAATGATGATTCTAAGGTTGAAAGTCCATTCTCACCTATTGAATCTATGAGCTATTTTATGAATTGTGTTGGGTGAAGGGTTTAGACACTCCTTCATGCATGTAAATTCAATTCAAGACTAAATATGTAATTTTAGGAAATAATGCTTAGAATCGAGTGGATATGGAAAGTGAGGTAGAGGCACTCCCGTCAATTCAAAAGGCCAGGTTCTCTAAAGATAATCTCATGAGATGGAAGCTCCCCAGTCAATAATTCTATAAGCAATCTCTGTATTCCATAACTATGTGCCCACACATGTCTTTAGCTAGTGGATCCAGCTAAAAGCAAATACATTTAGTTCTATCTTAGGCAAGTAGGATATCTCTTTTCGGTGTGCGACATGACACCGGATTCCATGTAGCTCACATGGTTTATGTCGGTTAAGGCTATTTTCCCTCCATGAACAAGAATAAGAACAAGAACAAAAACATGAGTTATGTACTATGGTTCCTCAAAATGTTCTAGTTAGTATGAGTGGGGGTATGAGACTTCATTAATGCATTGCACAAGTAGGCTTTGAGAGCGTTCATGGTATGTTTCTCTTATGACATGATGAATTATGAGTTAATGCATGCTTTATATGAATTATGTACATGAACATGAACTATACTTATGACTTCTCAATGAGCTCTACTTAGTGTGAGTGGGGGTATGGAACTTCACTTATGCATTGCACAAGTAGACCATGAAAGTGGTTATGGTGTGATTTCCTTATGCTATGAAGATATATGAATTTATACATGTATGACATGAATTGTTGCTAAGAGTGTCTTTCCTTGTTATAAGCTATGCACATGAATGTTTTCCTTGACTATGAGTATTGACTATGGATGAGATCAAAACATGATAAGTATGAGCATGATGGCCTAAAAGTGGTACTTAGTGTAGATAGGATTATGGGATCCTATCTATGCATTGCACACGTATAACCTAGGGTTACTTATGTGATGGTTCTATTATGATGAGATGAGCTTGGTATTTAACTGTGTGTGAACTATGTCTTGTGATGATTGGGGTATGCATTATGTTTATGTTGGAGACTATGCTTGTGAGTATGATAATATCCTTTATGCTATGATGAATTGTACATGAGTTGTCTTATGAGCTACTTTCCCTAACTATTCCAAAGATGATGTTCAAAAATTGGCATATAGCATGGTTTCAACTAAAATGTCCCTTTTTGCATGTTTTAAGGATTTTGATGCATGGCTTCCATACTTAGGTACATTTTTGTGCTAACCTATAGTTTCTACATTTTCTATAAATGTAGGTTTTGGTGATATCGGCTTCCACCCTTCTGGCTAGGATCATAGTAGATCAAGAAGAAGAAGATTGGTGAGTCCTCATAGTATTCGAGGGCTTGACCATTATGTCCTATGATTGTATTCAAATGTTAAAGATGGTTTGAGACATAGTGTTGTAGACTCCCACTTGGTTTTTATAAAAGGCTTCGATTGTAAATAAAAGTTTTAAATTTATGCACTTTTTCCTATGTTCTTATGTTATGAGGCTTTTCAGAGTCTTGTATGTCGTGTCACATCTAAGGGGTAGCCTTGGGTCGTGACAAATGTCGTGCCCCATTTTTCGCAAAACAGATTTTTGGTGAACGACCTAACAACTCTTTTGGGTTTTGGAGCAATTGAAGAGTTGTCACCTAACGAATTAAGGCGTGTTAGGGCACCTATCTAACCTAGCTAATTCTAACTAAAGGTCAACAAACTAGAGATCGAGTAAGGGTTCAAATTACCTCGAGGGGAAGGTGTTAGGCATCCCTCGAGGTCCACAAATGTGGGTCCCGACCGTATCTCATGCAATTTATGTGGGGTTACAAGTAACATTTAAGGTCACTTCATTTATTGGTTATTTATTAAACATGATTGTTAAGTGATAACTAATATTAAAGTATTAAGATCAATTTATTTATTTAATTAATTAGTTGAGCATGCAATACTAAGTGATATAACAAACAATAAATAAACATTTAACAATTAATAAAGAGAGGAGCAAGGAGACAGAAATTACACAATCAAATAGGATAATCAATTTTTATTTTTATTAAAGCTACCCCAAATAATTATGATTAAACAAATAAAGGGGCGAAAGGAAAGGGAGACTCTGAAGGATTTTATGGATCAGCTTTCGACTTTTCTTTAGTGTTTCAATAGGCTTCCGTGTAGGGACAGACAAAATCAAGATTTGTCTCTTTAAGCCTGAGTCGATGTCATCATCTTCGTAGGGCCTAAACTACCCCTACCCCACCACCACATGCTTTTCGTTTTTAAAAGGTGCCTAGCGTCCCAACTTAAGTCCAAGAGGCGTTGGACAATTATTAGAATGGATTTAGACCAAAATAAAGTATAGGTTCCTAATAGGCCCGCCTAGACACCAAGCAAAACATATTGGACGAGCACTTAGCACATAAAGCCTCATATTGACCTCTAGATTTTAATTAAACATGCTGGCAAACACAGATAGAGTGAAAAGGTCTCATGCTAAGTGTGTGACATACAAACACATAAGCAGGCTTCATAATAATGTGATAAATAATTTAACAAGGACAAAGGGTTATGACACAATGCAAAATTTATTTATTTTATTAATAAAGCATGCATGAATTACTTATTTAGTTGATTAAAAGTGGCAAGACAATTATTCACAATACAGAAACTAAAATATTTCGGGCAGAATTTTATTAGGACAGCAAATTTAATGTGACGGATTATGCAGAAAATAGCATATTAATGCAGTAGCAGATTAGACTATTACGCGAAGTTATTTTAAGTGACAGTCGGTGTTTAAATGCGGAAAATAATTAGTACCCAATTTTAATTAGGATAAGCACATAACAAATGCAGAAAATTACTTTTTTAAAAACAGTAGCAGATTTTCAAGATTAAAACATGCTATAGCAGATTCGTTAAATTTATATTAGGTAGCAGAAATAGTAATGTTGCAGTATTTAACAGTGGCAGAAAGAAATCATAACTAAATATTATTTAATTGTTTAACATGCTGAAACCAGTGGCAAATTTATGTTATATTATTTCAGTTATTAGCATGTTGGAAATTAATTAATAATTCCTAGGCACATGATATCTAGGTGGTCGAACAATCCAAATACTATACATCACCTATAGGCATGAGTTCTAAGTATGAACATGCTGAAAATTATATATTACTAAGAAAACCTATAGGCATGATGTCTATTTCATTCAAATAGATTATTACACACTATATGCAAAACTTTATGGCAGACTGAATTTATGCATTTCTGGACATATTTTATTGACATGCTGATAACAATCTAGACCTAAAAACATGACTTCTAAATATATTAACATACTGACAGCTATGACCCAATAGATTTGCTCAAATTCATTAGATTAAAATCCTAGAGGCATGATGTCTAAATGTTATAAACCAAATTCCGAATTTGAACAACATTAGCATGTGAGACAAGATTCTACGAGTTCAAGATCAAAAAAATTCGAACATATATTCATGATATGTTGATTAATCTGATAAGATTATAAGCAAAGGTTGATTTTAAGCTAATATTAAGATATATTCTAATATGCTTGCAAGGTTTACGATTTAACCAACGTAGGCAGATTTTAGCAATCACACATAACAAAAATAAACTAAACTAAAAACGAAAAGAAACAACTAGCACGTATATCCCCCTCCCCCTTAGACGATTCCCCAAGTATTTCATATATAGAGGGTTCGAGTTATACAACAATGTTACAAAACCGAATAAAATTAACGCCGAATACAAGATTATAAACTTAAAGCCACTAGTCTCTTCCGGAAATCCACCCCCCTTGGCGACTCTTCAAACTAGTATTCAAAATCTCCATGCCCTGTTAATTGATAATAACAATATACTAACAGTAACAACATAATAACAACCATTTACATATTCACACAGAATGATAGCAACCGGTCATATATATGTAAACAACCATAGGAAGGGAATATAAAACTGACCCGGATGCTCCCTTTATTTAATAAAATCATTTTGGATTTATGCATACAAGTAAATAACAATGATACAAAACAGAAAGTTAAATGTATAGAAATATACTAACCGGTTAAGCCGTTTAGTAAATCAGCAATGAAGACAAACTTAATTCGAAAACGACCCGAACACAGCAAAACAACAACACAGAGATGAATTTTAGTTTTAACCGAAAGCACTTAATTCTTTTTAGTAGAGAGTATTTTCTTTTATTGCATCGGTCCAATACTTAATTTATATTTTTTTTCAAAAATAACAAAATTCTTAAATAAGGTAAAGGAGTACAACCAGTAAAATCAAACGGTCAAATAACATTAATTTTAAAGACAGCCAAAAATTATGCACCAATCAAAATACTCACTCATTCATGGGTTACTATAAATGTGACAATTAAGAGTTAGTCAAGACAAATATTAAGGGAAGGAGGGATCAATTATAAAATTATTTTCCAAAAATAAGAGTAAAATCAATCTAATATTTACCAAATATAAACAAGTAATGAGAACCGGTATAACATTCTAATTATGGCACAAGATCAATTGATAGCAATCACTAATATATAAAATTAAGTAGACAGAGGTAAAAATCTAAAGGAAAGAATAATTTACAACTCAATTCAAGCATTTATATATAGTAACATAATCAATCCAATTTACCAAATTTCCTGCAAAAATTACAATCAAATCAACAAGTGTCACAATATTGATTATAGGCAATTAGCTAATATTAAGGAACTTAACAAGAATTAACAGGAAACTCTTTGGCGAAGGTCGATAAATATTTTGGTCAAACAGAAAAACCAAATCATATTAGTAGGAGCCACAATTTTATCAATATCGGCATATTAATATCTAATTACAGACACTAAAACATATTCGGACATATATAACAAAGAATTTATAAGCATACTAACATCCATTTACAAAGATTAAAACATATTCAAAATATATAGCAAAGTGATGAAATTCTGGGCAGAATTTAGACTATAAGGATATTTTGATATGCCAGACATGAACAAACCTAAGAATTTTATAAATCACAAAGAAAACATGCTTAAATAACGTTTCATCAGTCAACAAATCCAACAAAGTGCAAGCAAGCAACAATCTATCATAAGTTCACTAGTTCATTGAGAATTCGAATGATAAATCGAACAAGAGAATAACCTGGATGGATCTGTTGAGATCCGTCTTTTAACAAGCCAAAATTTTAGCTATCAAGTTGACCCAAATCTTGATCGGAATCCTTGGTCGAAACTTGCTGTCTCCGTTGTTGTCCGTCGCTACTGGACGGGGCAGCTGTTGCTGCTATTTTCTCGTCGAGCTGCTGTTGTTGTTGCTGTCACGGAGCTGCTGAAGTTGCTGATTTTTGCCGGTGTCGCTGGTTGCTGATGTTTGTTGGAGTCGGCTGGAGCTGCTGGTTGCGTTGGTGGCTGCCGGAGTGCGCCCCGTTGGGCTCTGCTGTTGGTTCCTGCGCCGACCAGATCTGTTTGCTGGTGGCATCACATGGCTGCTGGTCAGTATGAGGAGAAAAATGAGGCGGAGAAGAAGAAGGGATGAGATGGAGGTGGCGTCGGAGATGGCGATTCTCCTCGGAAGACGAAAAGGACGAAGGGGAATGGGAGAAGGGGAGGCGGCGAATTTTTGAGAGAGAAAGAGTTTTCGGTCGAAGCAGCCTCCGATCGTTGCTGCCGGAGGAGAAGATCGGGGGAGGCGGCAACTGAAGAGGGGAGGGAGAGAAGAGTGAATGAATATGAATCAGGGATTTGGTCTCTTTAGGTTAAAATAGGAAAGAGACCAAAAAACTGATCTCATCCGTTGAATTATTTTAAGATGAGAGGCCCAGATTAAAAAGATGATATTGACGGTCAGGATTAAAAGATTTCATGATTTGGATTAGATTAAAATAGCTAGAATTGGAATAGACAAATGGCTATATTTGAAATAAAGGGCTAGAATTGGCATTAAAGGGTGGTTATTATTGAAATAAAATTGGAATTGAATAGGCTAGACTTTAAAGGAATGAGAATAAAATAGGCTAACATTTAAACGATTTTGAGGAAATTTGAAGGAAAGCTATCCAATTAAAATACTACAAAATACTATAATTAAAATTACTTAAATTTTTAAAACATTTGAATTATTTCGAGTTTTACTAATAATTAAAAAATATTTTAATAGTATTTACAATAATTTTTATAAAGTATGCATACTAAAATTACGATTTTTAAACAAAATCGACTAAAATTTTAGAATTCAA
Organism: Solanum tuberosum; assembly: GCF_000226075.1. Classification (NCBI taxonomy): domain Eukaryota; kingdom Viridiplantae; phylum Streptophyta; class Magnoliopsida; order Solanales; family Solanaceae; genus Solanum; species Solanum tuberosum. Next base: position 247,457 of record NW_006239252.1, on the reverse strand, counting down.
AATATATTTTAAAATAAGTATTTAATCGAATAGCATTCCCAAAAAGGGTTAAAGGTCGGTCAAAATTGGGTGTCAACAACAAACATGGTATCAGAGCATAAGATTTTGGAATGATTTTTAGGATGTCTCAAACCACGTCTAGTAGAGTCTTGTTCATAAATGTGAAGCACACCACATTTATGAATAAGAGGCTATTGGATGTTAGGAAAACTTGACTTCTTCATTCTCTAAGTCGTGCAATAGAGTTTAACTTTATTAGGTCTTTCTTCTAATGTGTGTGCTATGATTTTTAAGATATGACTATTTCAAAAGTTTACGTTGAAAGGAAGGAGGAAGACAATGTGGAGCAAGAGGTTCCCCTCCAAGCTCCTCCCCAAGCTCGAATTGTCCCTATAGTGGAGAATGTGTCTAATGAGAAAATTAGGTATGGTTTCCAATTGTTGACTTAAGTCGGGATAGAAATTCCAAAATTTTATGGGTCAAAAATGGAGGAAGACCCTAAAGAGTTCATAGATGAGATCTCTAAGCTGTTGAATTTTGTGGGAGTGACTCTGGTAGAAAAGACGAAATTGGCCGCTTATCAATTGAAGGATGTTGCTCAACTTTGGTTTAACCAATGGAAAGAAGCAAGTCCGTTAGAAGCGGGTCTCATGAAATGAGAAAGATTTAAGAATGAGTTTCTTGGTAAGTTTTTCCCTTTAGAGATGAGAGAGGCTAAGATACTTGAGTTTATTAACCTTCGCCGAGGTAGGATGAGTGTTGAGGAGTATGCTCGGGTGTTCACTAGGTTGTCAAGATCTATGTTACGCGGACTCTTCATATTTGTAGGCGAATTGGTCTCGACGCGACACTGGTACGGGGTGCATGTTGGATTCGATCAGTCCGATTCGGACACTTTGACCGAAGCCGAGAAAAGATTTGAGGAAGAAAAAATCAGTTTTCGGCTATGTAAAGAAGACAAAGCTTGAAAAAGTACAGAGAAGAGAAGTAAGAAGAGAAAATCAGTTTCTGGCGACGTAAAGAGGACAAAGATGAAAAAGTACAGAGAAGAGAAGAAAGAAAAGTTTTTTCTTGAAAAAGTAAAGGAAATACAGTAGTTTTTTTTTATCTTTCTTGAAAATATATGTACACAATACATACACCCCTCTTGAAAAAAAGAAAGCTCAAAAAGTCTTTCAAGTAGAGTAACGTTAGAAAATGACATCCCATCAGCCATCAACAAGTCTAAAAATCTTTTCATTCTCACCAACTTACATGTACAAAGAAAATAGGAAAAGAGATGTTAGAAAAAAGTTTTTTTTCAGTTGGAAATACCATAATATATATATATATATATATATATATATATATAAAGAAATTGAAATAAAGAAATATTACAATTTACATGTATAAAGAAAATAGGAAAAAAGACGTGAAAAGGAGAGAAGGGAACAATATTTTGAAATATAAATATTTTGTCCATATAAATAGGACGAGTTTATCACCACATATCTCTCAAATTTAGAATATCTTCATAACTATTTTTTATAATATTGAAAAAATTTACCATATCCCCGCACCCGTATCCATACTCGGATTCGCATCCACGAATCTTAAAATTTGGATTTTGCCGAATTCGACTCTCTGATTCGCATCCATCTCGAATACTCGCACCGAGTCCGAGCAACTTAGGTCAAGATATGCTCTATCCATAGTGGCCGACCCTAGGATGAAGATGAGTAAGTTTGTGTCGGATGTGTCCGAATTGATAGAAAAAGAATGTCGTATGGCTATGTTGGATAATGATATGCAGATTGAGTTGCTTGTGATTTATGCTCAATGGTTTGAAGAGGAGAAACTTGAAGAGAGGTCTAGAGGAACAAATAGATATAGATTGGATGATGATAACTCCTCTCAAGAAAGGTTTTATGGACAAAGCTCTTCTAAAGTTCCCCCAAAGATTAACCAAGAGAAGGTGTCTAACCCTAAATATCAAAGAGTGAGTGGTAGTGGACCTTATGTGATTAGGCCTACTTGTGCTAGGTGTGGAAAAAGTCATGATGGTAAGTGTCTAGCCGACACGAAGGGTTGTTATGGTTGTGGTGGAAGTGACGATTTTGAGAGGGAACATAAGGTCCAACCCGATCGTTTCCGTTGCCATAGCTGTTCCTGTTATAGTTGTTGTCGCGATTGAAGTTCCCATCCCGGATATAGTGACCTTCTCGGTTGTAATTTCCATAGTTCCGACCTTGGTTTCCTTGACCTTGGCGCCAATTTCCCGTGTTGGATCCTTGGGCATTTGGTCGGAAACCCCCCGTCTGATCATTCACAGCATAAGCATCCTTTTCATAGTAACATTCTTCAACTAGTGGTGGAGTTCTAGTTACGTAATTCACAACATTTACCTTTTCTGCTCCTCCGCTCACATGTTTCAATACCAACCCCAACTCGGTCCTCATCTGGGCCATCTCTTCACGAATATCATCTGCAGAGTTGTTATTTGTGCTATGAACGGCAAATGAGTTTCTCCCAGTATCTGACCTCCTAGTGCTCCATGCTTTATTGTTGCGAGAGATC
>NW_006239252.1:243819-244702 GCF_000226075.1 Solanum tuberosum | reverse complement strand
GGATAGTACTTTGCTTTAAACACCTCTGCCAGTTGGTCCATGTGAATATTGAGTTATACGGAAGCTCAGTGAACCATACTGCAGCATCGCCTGTCAGTGAAAGAGGGAACACTCGTAATCCAATGACATTCATATCCAAGTCTGGTCTACCTACACAACTTTTGCAAACCACCCTTAGCTTGGCCAAGTGAGCATGTGTATCCTCCGATGGCGATCCTGAAAATAAGCCTCTTGCTGTAAGCATCTGCATCAAACTACTAGTCACCACAAATGTGTGTCCTGGAGGTAGAGGAGGTAGGACAATGGGTCCATCAGAGTCTGCTATATCGATGTTGCCCCGATAGTTGTCATGTTGTCGTGGGCCTGGTGGACCATGCACTCTCTCTGCATCTCCCAATTGATTTTCAGCTAGACCCCGGTTTTCCCCACCAACTACTCTTGGTTGTTGAAACTCAACTGCTTCATCTAGATTTCCTCCGATAGGATTAACTGGAAGTCATTGATTGTTCATTCATCGCAAAGTTCTGTTCAACTTTGGATCGTACGGAGTAAGTGGTTCGCCTTGGCTCCGTGTACTTGGCATACACTAGAGTCGGAACCTGAGAGAGACAAAAACAAAGAGAAAAAGTAAAATTAGGAAATATTTGACTAATGTTCAATAATGCATTTAAAAATAAATCTAAAAGCCAGCTTCGCCGGCAGCGGCGCCAAAATTTGATACGCTCAAATTACACCTCCCTAAAGAAGTATAAGCGATCGTTATCAAGTAAAGAACCCAACTTGTAGGTTGGGGTCGATCCCACGAGGAAAATGGTTTAGACTTTACTTTAACCAACAATTATATTCAATTAGTCAAATTATTTCCAGAAACAGGTAATAAAAG
>NW_006239252.1:221781-243109 GCF_000226075.1 Solanum tuberosum | reverse complement strand
AAAAAGGGAAACGAATTAAGGAAAGTTTTGTTCAGGTACGCGTCTTCAATCCACGGGACTGACTTACGGACCGTCGTTGGATCTACGGTCCGTAAGTCCCTTCCGTCAGTCAGGACTTAGAAAATATTTCAGCTTCCAAAAATCAGCTTCTCTGAAGCAAACGACGGACCAATAGTACGGACCGTAGATCGATCTATGGTCCGTCAATTCCCTCCGTAGCTCCACACTTAGAATCTTCAAAAATCAGGTACTGGAACCCTCGCAGTATCACTCTACGGATCAACAGTACGGTCCGTAGATCAATCTACGGACCGTCAATAGACGCCGTGGTTCCACACTTGGTCAGATTTCCCTGATTTGTCCTCCATGCCTTGCCTGCTGATCTACGGTCATCACCTACGGACCGTGAATGGACCTACGGTACGTAGATCACCTCCGTGAATGCCTTTCTTCTGCATTTCTTTCAGCTGTCTCTACACTTCTGCGCCTGAACGTCTTTCCTGCAAAACATGATAAAAACACATCAAAACCAATATAAAAGGGCTTTAGACACACACAACTTGTAAGCGAAACATATTAGAAATACCGTAAACTCACGGTATATCAGTGACCACAAAATGAGAGATTGCCCGGTACTTACCGCTAGGGGAAGAGAGAGGAAGAAAATTAGGTCCGATGCTCTTCAATCTAGAGGTGAACAAGAGTGTCCTCCTAATGTTGCTCCCGGTATGTGTTTCATGCTTATTTCTATTCTGGTAGTGCTTGTCTTTTGTAACTTGATAAATTGGACATGATGAGCTTTTATGTTGTCCTTAGTATAAATGGGTTTAATTATGATTATGTGTATTTGTTGGTAGAACCCAACTTAGCCATAATGAATTTTAGGATGTGATGGAGGATTTGATGAATAATGGTGTTTAAGTGATGCCTAGAGATGTTGAGTGAGTAGATTCCTTTAAAAGAGGATAGAAGTGTAATTCTCCATGGTTTAGAATTACCTTGTGTGATAGATGTGAAAGTTGAGTGATAACTTGCTCCGACCTTAGAAGTTGAGAGAAATGGTGAAGGTCCGTGTAGGTTTACTCCTAAGGGGGAGATAATGTGCTTAGATAGCAAGGTTGTTGAGTGTTCTAGATGTTCATGATTTGGATTGGCTTGAAATTGTTACCTTAAGAGGTGTAGTGAGCTTGAGAAGTTTAGTTCCGGTGGTAGGCTCATATGAAACCTTGAGTGATGTTGGTAAAGTTGCTTGTGAGCTAGAGTTGCTTAATGATAATCTCTCTAATTTAGAAGTACCGATTGGGATCTTAGACCAGCAAGTTAAGAAATAGAAGAGTAAGGAAGTGGTTCCAATAGAATGTTGATGAGTGGTATTTTAGTAAGGGTTTTAGTTGAGGGTGCTACTTTACTTGGGAGGCCAAGGGCCAATGAGATGTCCCGATATCCTTATATTCCCTTCTTTTCCTCCTCTAGTTTGAAAGGAGTAGTATTTCAAGATTAATTGAGAGTCCCGATATCCTCATCCCTTACTTCTATTCTTATATAGCTTGAGACCAAGAGTTCCTTTTTGGGCTTTGTCTTATGTTTTGGAGTCATGGGTGTTTTAGAAATTTTCACGATCTCCTTATGTTATGCATGTTCTTGAGAGAATTCATGTTTTGTATAAAACAAATGAGTTTTCATGATTTATATGTTCCTCATGATGTTGTGCACTTTAATATGATGATAGCATATTTGACTTCATGAGATGATTTGATGAACATGCTTTACAATGCTTTTGATAAAAGAGCATATTGGCTCCATAATGTTGTGTTGAGCTTGCTTTTAGTTGGAGGAGGTAGTTCCTCCTATGGTTATGTGATAAATGATGTTTAGAAGAGTTTGTATAGGCTTACTCCCAATGGGGAAATGGTGTGCCTAGCTGGCAGGGTTATTATGTGTTTATGTGTTACCATGATTTCCTTATATAATGTATGTTCATGAAAACTTGTGTTTTGAAAGAAAATGAGTTTATGTGAATTGTTTTCCTCATGTTGTAGTGCTTTGAGTATGAGTTGTCTATTGTACTTCATGAGAATAATATATGAGCATGTTTTAGTTTGGAGTTGAGAGATTCCTCCTTGAATGATATGCTTTTTGAGATTAAATTGCATATGAGCTCCATGAGAATATGTTGAGCATATTATGACTAAGGAGATGGTAGTTCCTCCTTGAACATGACTAGTTATGAGAATCTCATGCATAATGGGTTGTTATATGTAGTTCCTATTTCTTTGTGTTGTATAGAGCATGTTTAGTTGGAGTTGAAGTTTCTATCCTTTTTTATGTTCATTTAGATGTTTCATGCATGATGGGCTGCTAGTCTTGAGTCTTTAATTTCTAGAGGTGTTTAGAAAAATCATTCGAGTACGAATGTTTCCAAGGGGGAGATAATGTAACATCTCGAAAAACTAGTAGGTGAAACTAGAGCCTTACGTGAGAGTGCTTGAGTTTGGTGTGAGGTTTATAAGTGTAAAATGATTTCCCGAACTTAGGTTGAGGGGTTTAGGGGTCTAACGTCAAGGTACGGCTCCCCAAGAACCAACCAAAGGGGTCTTGAGGAGGAGCCCAAAGCAGACCCCAAAACTGCCCATTTACATGACCTACGGATAGGACCTACTAGGCGTAGGTCCATCCACGCCCCGTGGAACCAAGTCTTGGGTCAAGGGCCAAATGTAGAGTTGAAGACCACCACCCACGGACCTGCAGGATGGGGCGTGACCCCACTCACGGTTCGTGAGTCCTGGGTCATAGATGATGTCTGCACAAACTGCCAAGGGTTCGACCATGGTAATGTTAAATTAGGTAATTTCTATTTTAATTATTTTAGTGTGGGGACGGTTTATAATGTTTATTTAGACTTATATAAGTATTTTAAACCATTAACCACTCTTTTACGGTTCATAATTCTCAAACCCAAAATCATAACCAACTCCCTCTCCAATATTTCTCTCTCAAAAACCTCTATTGAAGAAGAAGAAGAGGTCAAGATCTAGGGCTCAAGAACTCAACTCTTCCGCTCAATTTCATGAGGAATCTTCATAAGGTATGGTGGTTTTTCATCTATGGGTAACCTTCACCCATAGAGTCCCTTCAAAACTTGATTTCAAAGCTTCCAATTTCCCCCAAAAGCTAGGGTTTCAATTTAAGTTATGGATTCTCTTTCAAAACGTATTCAATGATTGAATTGATGATTTATTGTTGATTTATGATGAAATTCCCCATGAACCTATAAATTCCCTATATTGCTAAATTGTGACTTCATTATATGGATTGATTGATTAAGGAAGTATGTGAATTGATTATGTCTATAATGATTGAGTTTATATGATGCCATATGATTACAATTGATTAAGATTGAAGCATGTGGGTGGATTACCTTGAGAATTAGGTATACATGATGATCATGTGAGGCATTGCTTGAGAGTAAGGCTTGTAGCATGAAGATGACTTCTAGGGCTTTAAGGGTAAAAGCTAATTTGAATAAACTAGGGATGTTAAGGCTTTAAGAAAGAGGCTATTATGTATGTTGAATTGTATATGGCATTATTGTGAAAGGGCTTCTCCCACATGACCTATAATATGAGTACATGAGTTTATGCATGAAATGAATGATTTACTTGAATCATGATATTCCCCTCATCTAATGTAGTAATTCTAGATGTTTGGGTTGAGTTTGATTCATAGCCCTTGAAAGGAAAATTATGAGGGTTGTACATGTTGATAAGAATTGTGCATGAGCTTGTGACTCACTTAGAAAGGGAATATACTATGATTATGATATTATGTACGTGTTTTATGAATACTTTGAGAGTGAAGTGTCTATGATGATAATGTTGTTGTTGTGTCATTGAAAGGACAATCTCACACACCCATGCATGAACATGACTATGATGTGACTAAGGTGTTGTTGAAATGTTATTTCTCATATGCACCCTTACACATGACTATGCATGAAATGTACATGACTATGATAATCTTCTTGTGTTGATTGAAAGACTATTCTCATGAAAATACATGATTATAATATGAAAGTTTTCCTCACATAATTAATGATGATTCTAAGGCTAAAAGTCCATTCTCACCAATTGAATCTATGAGTTATTTTATGAATTGTGTTGGGTGGAGGGTTTAGACACTCTTTCATGCATGTAAATTCAATTCAAGACTAAACATGTAATTTTGGGAAATAATGCTTAGCACCGAGTGGATATGAAAAGTGAGGTAGAGGCCCTCCCGTCAATTCAAAAGGCCGGGTTCTCTAAAGATAATCTCATGAGATGGAAGCTCCCCCGTCAATACAATAGGTTTGGGGTTTCCAGAAGCAATATCCCTATCCTATAACTATGTGCGCACATAGGTCTTTAGCTAGTAGATCCACCTGAAAGCTAATACATTTAGTTTTACCTTAGGTAAGCAGGACATCTCTTTTCGGTGTGGGACATGAAACCGAATTTCATGTAGCTCACATGGTCTAAGTCGGTTAAAGCTATTTTCCCTCCATGAACAAGAATAAGAACAAGAACATGAGTTATGCACTATGGTTCCTCAAGAGATTCTACTTAGTATGAGTGGGGGTATGAAACTTCATTCATGCATTGCACAAGTAGGCTTTGAGAGTGTTGATGGTATCTTTCTATTATGACATAATGAATTATGAGTTAATGCATGCTTTATATGAATTATGTACATGAACATGAACTATACTTATGACTTCTCAATGAGCTCTACTTAGTGTAAGTGGGGGTATGGAACTTTACTTATGCATTGCACAAGTAGACCATGAAAGGGGTTATGGTGTGGTTTTCTTATGCTATGAAGATATATGAATTTATACATGTATGACATGGATTGTTGCTAAGAGTGTCTTTCCTTGTTATAAGCTATGAACATGAATGTTTTCCTTGACTATGAGTATTAACTATTGATAAGATCAAAGCATGATAAGTATGTGCATGGTGGCCTAAAAGTGGTACTTAGTGTAGATAAGATTATGGGATCCTATCTATTCATTTCACAAGTATAACCTAGGGTTACTTATGTGATGATTCTATTATGGTGAGATGAGCTTGGTATTTAACTATGTGTGTGAACTATGTCTTGTGATGATTGGGGTATGCATTATGTTTATGTTGGAGACTATGCTTGTGAGTATGCTGATATCCTTTATGCAATGATGAATTGTACATGAGTTGTCTTATGAGCTACTTTCCCCAATTATTTCAAAGATGATGTTCAAAAATTGGCATATAGCATGGTTTCAACTAAAATGTCTCTTTTTGCATGTTTTAAGGATTTTTATTCATGGCTTCCATACTTAATACATTTTTGTGCTTACCCATATTTTTTACATTTTCTATAAGTGTACGGTTTGGTGATATCGGCTTCCACCCTCTTGGCTAGGGTCATAGTAGATCAAGAAGAAGAAGATTGGTGAGTCCTCATAGTATTTGAGGGCTTGACCATTATGTCCTTTAAGTCTTTCTTTATATTTTAGACTTTTGTAAGGGCTATGTCCCTAAGATTGTATTCAAATGTTATAGATGGTTTGAGACATAGTGTTGTAGACTCCCACTTGGTGTTTATAAAAGACTTCGATTGTAAAGAAAAGTTTTAAATTTCTGCACTTTTTCCTATGTTCTTATGTTATGATATGCTATGAGGCTTGTATGAGGCTTTTCGGAGTCTTGTACGCCATGTCACATCTAGGAGGTAGCCTTAGGTCATGACAAATATGGTATCAGAGCACACGATTTTGGGATGGTTTTTAGGATGTCTCAAACCACGTCTAGTAGAGTCTTGTTCATAAATGTGAAGCGCACCACATTTATGAATAGGAGGCTATCGGATGTTAGGAAAACTTCACGTCTTCATTCTCTAAGTCGTGCCATAGAGTTTAGCTTTATTAGGTCTTTCTCCTAATGTGTGCCCTATGATTTTCAGGATATGACTATTTCAAGGGTTTACGTTGAAAATGAGGAAGACAATGTGGAGCAAGTGGTTCCCCTCCAAGCTCCTCCCCAAGCTCCAATTGTCCCTATAGGGGAGGATGTGTCTAATGAGAAGATTAGGTATGATTTTCAATTGTTGACTTAAGTCGGGATAGAAATTCCAGAATTCTATGGTTAAAGATGGAGGAAGACCCTCAAGAGTTCATAGATGTGTCTAATGTATATATTTTTTTATTTAGTTCTTTGGTTCTTATTTTTGTTATTAAAATATATTCAAATTAAGACTTGCAATAAGTTTATATGCATTGCTTTAGATTATTAAAGGTAAAACAAATCTTATTAAGTTTCTTTTATTTTCAATATATGGAATCTTTAATTAATAATAAAGAAGTTTTCTAATTTTCTATATTACAATCCTAGGGGCAGATTATATTATTCACTAATTATAATTTTAGAGTTATAATTTTTGAATTCCTTTCACATGGAACTTGAATAAAATAATATCAATTTAAATGGAATATTAAAATTAAATTTATATTTAATTAAATCAAATATAAATTTATGAATAAGATTATATTTTATTCTTTGAGGAATAAAAGAATAAAACATGAGAAACAAACCAACATAATGTTGGTTTTAATTATTGGTACTTCTAGTATGTATCTCTTTTTGACTAGACATTATCATATATTTGCCCATTAAGACAAAAGTATCAAAATATCAAAAAGTAGAAAATATAATACTAAAAACTAAATTAATCTTGAAAAATCAAAAAATCCAATTGTGATTAATCTTGAGGATGTAAGTTAGGATTCATGCTTTATTTAATTTCAAACAATTTTCACCGCCTATATAATTAATCTTCACATATCATGCTTCTACAATTAAATGTATCTTAGTCAATATTACACAAACAGAAACAAAAAAGTAGCATAAGTTCTCTATTTTTTTCACGAAACTAAAGATTTCTACCCAAGCAAAAAGACTACTAAAAAGTATAAGACATACGATAAATGCGAAAAATGGCTAAAATATATTTTTAATTAAGGTATCGCCTAGAAAATTCTTTTTCTTTCAGTGTGCTCTGAATTCTCCAAATTTATATGGATTTTAAGAGAAATTTTTTTCTTTCATGTGATTATAAATTTACTCGTCTTATTTAGTAATATTATTGACCAATTAACTCCTAAAGGAGAAATCATTGTCTTTTTTTTAGAACTGCTTAACTATACACAAAGAACTACATTTCTTGATTATTTTCAGCATGTATCTTTATATCTCTTGTTGATTATATAATGAAAACTCTACACCTGAATGAAATGTTGGATAAACTCAAGAATGTACACCTATTTTCTCAGTATTTATGCATTATGAGTACAAAGTCTTCTAAATACACACCACCCTCTTAACTTCATGACTTGTACAATTATATTGGACATATTATTGTTCTCCACATGATCTCCTCTCATATCACTTTATTTTTTTCAGGATGTAAGTTAAGATTCACGCTTCATTTAGTCCTAAGCAAGTTTCATCATATCATGCTTGTGCAATTAAATGTATCTCAAGTCAATATTACTCAAATGAAAATAAAAAGTACGTAGAAAGAATTTCTCTATATTTTCACGAAATTAAAAATCTCTACCTAGGTTAAAAGACTACTAAAAAGTATAGGACAAAAAGTAAATACGAAAAATGGCTAACATAAAATAGGCAATTTTCTTAGTTTTTTGTGTGTGTTGGCCCATGAATATTTAAGTGATATGGCTTCTTGTCGATCTTTTTGCAAAAACATTACGGAACGTACGTGAAGTCTCACCATTTTTACACATATTTTGGGCGTTTAAGAGCCATTTTATAGGAATTAGGCAGATTTCTCAATTTTCATGTGTGTTAGCCCATGAATATTTTGGTGTTATGGCTTTCGATCAATTTATTGCATAAAATTTACGGAACCCTCCGTAGGAATTTGGGAGAGAAGTACGTGAAACCTCGCCATTTTTTGCGGATATTTTGGGTAATTAGGATCCATTTTACAAGAACTAGGCATTAAATGAATGTTTAACCAAGAGTTGACCGTGCGCTGACCGTGGTCAACATCAACAAAATCAATTCCCTAACTTATTAATGTCTCTGAATGGACTCTCGGGATTCATTCAGGACCAGATAAAGATAAACCAAATATGCTACCCCACTAAATTCGATATTTTAGACTCAATTGAATCGTCGGATTTCTGAAAAAAGATTGTTTTGACAGAAATACCTTTCGAACCTCTCTTTAGGCCTAAAGCTCAATTTCTCGCCTAAACACCCAACTTTCAACCTAAGGCCTCAAAAACCTTACAACCTCTCTACTAGCTCAAACTTAACGTTTCGGACGCGATGAACTGACAAAATTCCCATCTGACGCTCGAAAATCAAAGTATAGACCGATGTCAACCCCATCTAGAATTCTCAACTCAAGAGGGATCAAATCACTAAAAATACACCTGACCGAATCGGGGATCACACCAACCATTCTTGAAACACAAACTGAGCATGAAAACACTACGGAAAAGTGCAAAATGATCGTTTCACAATTAAAGCAAAATCACAAGAAATGAGACATTACCGAAATATTGTTGTTGGGTCTCTTATGAATTGAGAATTGGGTTGGGTCAGTTAGTGTGATGGGTTAATATTGGGCTGGAATTGAGAGGAAATTGGGCTCAAATTTCGGTGTGTGTTAAACTTGGCCCCAAGAAGGTTTAAATTGGTTAGATTTGTAATTAAGAAAGAAAAAAAATACGGAACTAGTCAAAATGTCCAAGAGAATGATTAAAAATACCAAGTAACAAAGAATTCCTTTACAAAAGGCATACAAAGGAATGCTAATAGACAAAAGTAATGACATTATTGTTCATTAGGAATACTTAACAGGTTAAACACCTAAGGACTGAGAACATATTAAAATACTAAAATTGAAAAGAACAAAGAAAATATTACACATAGAAATATATATACTTAAAAGAAAGTACAAATAACTGGAAAGGGTGGAAAAGACACTTCTGTTTATTATAGAATCTTTTAATAAAGAAAAAAAAGTCTGATCAACATTTCTAAAGACCTTCATACTTTTAATATAATATAGATATAGATTATTGAAAATACCCAAAACTACTGGAAAATTGATTCAATTTTTTTTGAATAGACACATTATAATTCATCATTCAAACAATTATTATTATTACTCTATTTGACATAAAACTAAAGAAAGTGTGCATTACATTTGTGATGTACAAAACTATACATAAATTTTTTATTTGAAGAATAATTACAAGTGTAACAAATTATTCATGATACTCTTTTGAAGGTAATAATACTTGATTAAGATAAGCTCCAAGTGCCCATATGGGGAAAATATTTCTGTAGGATGAGTAGCTTATCATACAATTCCTGTTGAATACTCCTATTATTTCCTGCAAAATTGTAAAATATTATATTGTTGAATAATAAATATAATTTTGTGTGTCACTCTGAGATAATAAAGATTTAAAATTGCAAGTAAAAATTAAATGCAGAAAATACCTGTTGTGGAAAATCTCCATTTTCCATTTGAGAATTTATCAGAATTTTAGCAGCTCGTTTGAGTGGAGTAGGATCTCTTTTGCCCTATCAAATTTCGATAAGGAGTAGTCAAATTCACATCAAGTAAAATACAATTTCATTTTTCAAAATCACGTAAAGATATTATTCAAATTTATACAATAGTATGGCATTTTTCCATATTAAAAAATTGTATTGATTCTCTAGTAATTCTGATTATTTAATTAATATACTAAATTAAAATAATTAGTGCTATTTAAATTAAGTACCTGGCCGGCTTCAATAAGAGCCAACATGGCCCAAGCTGTATTCACATTGTGTGGTCTATTCCCTTCAAGGTTCGTATAAACCTGTCGTGACATCAATTAACAATTATCTGTTATAACAATATTTCACTATAATGGTGATCATGTTCATTTTGGAACCAACTTTTTTGTTACGTTACATTATATGTTCTTTATATATAATAATATTTTGCGATAGCAGTCAAAAATATCTAGACAAACCATATTAATTGATGTGTACTTCAAGATTTGTCTTTGAGTTTCATCAAGTGACAAGCCTTGAAGCAGGGACATTTGTAGATACTGAAGTTTTGTGGGACTCTACAAGACGTGTTGAGTTGGGACTCTACAAGGTGTGTTCAATTTAAATTAGGATTTTTGGAAGCTACTCAACCCTAAACTCTAGTTTATGCGGTAAGATATCTTCTTAAAGAGGCATCTCAAATATTCCGCAAATTCATGGAATATTCATAAAGAGATCGAATTCAAATCATCCTAGTTCGAGAAATACATCACTAATGGATAAATCTTACCAGAGAAGAAGGATAAATCTTACGAAAAAAGAATCGATGGATCAATAGATTTATATTCACAATCTTAAATAAAATTATGTTTCTTCGAAAAAAAATTGATGTGTCACCTTGTGTTGAGATGAGTGATAGCTTTCTCCCCAACCACCAGAAGGTCGAAGTTGTTTGGACAATAGGAAATGACAAGCCTTTCTGATGCTTTTGCAATTTTCATAAGTGTAGCCACCAGCAACCAGCCCACATATCCCAAACCATGTTCCATAAGTGTAGCAAACTCCCCATGAACCATACCTTTGTACACAAATATTTATATCACGAGTTTAAGTTTTATGCATTAATCGTATGAAAAAATATTTACATAATCAAGTTAATTTAAAAATAATTATAGGTTGCTATAATAAGCACCAAATAGTAACCTCATCATAGCAAAAGTAATTAACTTACATTCATAGGTCTAACTAAGTTCTAACATGTAAGAAATTATAATTGAGGGTACTCATTAGTCTGTCCGAGTGGTCAATAATATAGTGAGTGGAAAATTATGAGGTCTAGTGTTTAACATTTGGTACAGGCTAAAATACTGAGTGATTTTGTCCTTTCTATTCAAGTTTCGATGAATAAAGTTATTTGATACTAATTGAAAATAGCAGATACTTTTGAAATTAGTCGAGATTTGCAAATTGACCCCGAACACCACGATTAATATATATATATATATATAAATGAAATTAGTTACCATGAACCATCAGGAAGTTGAATAGTTTGAATAAAATGGAGAGCTTTGTTAATACATGCTTCTATTTCCTTCTCTCTATGTTTGGGGTAATTTTTCTTGAAGGATTGAAGAGCTTGAATTACTGCAGATGTACATTCCACATACCTGCACCAATTTTACAAATTTTCTAATAAAGAATTATATATAACACACTATATAGAAACTCCCATATATATAGGTTTGTCATAAAAAAAAAAATCATTCGGTGTTCAGTATCTATATTGAAACTCAATTAATTTAGATTTGCGTCACAGTGTCTATTTACGCTTTCTACCTAAGGACTTTTCATGTTTAGAATTGAAACCAAGACCTCTAATTAAGAAAAGGAACAGTCTCATCCGCTGCACCACATTCTTTTCTTTTATAATTGATTAGATATAGACAACTTCTCTTCCTTTCCAAAGTACAGGTAAAATTGCATACAAATCTTCTTCCGTAAACTCCACTTATAAAATTACATGTTCTATATATGCAGCATATAAACGTGTGTAAAGTCTTACTGGTAATCAATAGTGATGTCCCCAAATGTTTCCGATGGATTAATCATCTGTCAAATTGCCATAAACCAAAAAAGAGATGACAAAAATAATTAAATCATTTGATGAATTAAAGAAAAAATATTTGCATAAGTTAAATACCCTCCTATTAATTTATATGACATATTTTTTCTTTTTAGTTCAGTCAGAAAGTAATGCTACATTTCTATACTTATAAATAATTTAATTATAGAAATTTGATTTTATCTTTAAAGAACTTATTTATAGCCACAATAATGTCTAAGATATGTTTTATTAAATCATAAATTTCAATTTTTATTTTTTTAAATCTTGTGTCAAGTTCAACAATGTCACGTAAGTCATATGTTACCTCAAGCCATGCATAAGATCTTGTTAGCTCGTAGGAAGCAAATCCACCGTTGCTATTCTGAAATGTATATTTCAAAAAAATGGATAAAATATGTATAATCATATAAATATCTAAAATTTTAGTGAGAGGTATATATCCCAAGTGATGATCATCAATAATCATAATAATTGATTTTTCCATTGTTATGAAGTTTGAAATTATTATCACATTTAAAAGATATCAAATAGTCAAATTCAGAAGATTATATTAAGTAAATTAAAGTAAATTAACCTGAAGAGAAAGAATCAGATCAACAGCATCACATAGCCTATGAGGTGCTATTACTTCTCCAACAATGTCTAATGGCATCAGAGATAGCATTAGAGATGCCTGTAATTAAGTTTAGCCAAATAAATAAATAATTATGCTATGACACAAGGGATATATTTTAATACAAAATATAACATGAATATATTTGAATCGAAACTCTATCGAGAAATAATATATACCATTATTGTAATTAATTTTTGTCATATTGTTTTTATCTTGTGTAGCAGATAACATATCTTAGAAAAAGCTTATCTTTGAATATAGGAAAAATTATGCAGGATAGCAAACATTTAGCCTATATTAGGTACTATAACTACAGTTTAAGAAAATTGTAATTTGCGGTTACAGTTTTGCCAACTCTTGCTCTTCGCCTGATTTGTTCAAATTCAAAATTTGTATAATTCAGTTTCTGATTGTATAAATCCAGAATTTTGTATATGCTTACCCTAGCTATTTGTATACGATTTATGAAAAATTCATAACAAATTACTTTGTTTGTATATTGGCAAGCGAAGTATACAAACGGAGTTCTGAAAAATTCTTAAATGTATAAATACAGAAGTTGTATATACTTGCCCTATTTGTATATTCACAAACGATATATACAAATCGCAGTCTCCATAACAAATGGAACTATAGCTAGATATGGAGCGCAATTATCAAAACTATAGTTATAGAGCCTTATTATGTCTATTATGTTTGTTATTTCTAAAATTTTGTCTATTTATAACTTGCTCGGATGGTAAGCACCCCTCACTTTCAACCCAAAGATTGTGAGTTCGAGTCACCAAGAGAGAAGAAAGGTGGGAGCTCCTAGGGAGGAGCATTTAAAAAAAAGAATTATCTTTCTTTTGATCATATGATTTTACGGTGGACGGATGAGTATAACATAAATAAATTAATATAATGAACAAGTAAAAATGATCGGAAGCAGTAAGTAATGGACCTTTAAAGCTTCTGCAGTGCAATCAGATACAATCCAACCATTATCTACAGTAGAGAAAGGCCATCCACCTCTAGAATGCTGCCTATACCACTTCTTGGCATCTCCATTACTATTTTCCCTAACCTTAATTGTAATTAATTAATCCAGGATTATAAGTATACACAAAGTTAATAAAGCTCAATACAAGAGGAAAAAAAAAGAAAAAAATTAGTGTGAACCTGTGAGGCTTTAATGAAGTGGTGTGCATTTTTAAGCATCACACCATATTCTTGAGGAAGATTTGTAGCTAGTATGGCTTGTACACCAAAACTAACATCCCATAGTTGACTTCCATTATATCCCTGTAATCAGAGGCGAATTTAGAATTTGTAAACGATGGGACAGTACCATCAAAGACACATGCACATTTGACATTTATTAAATTTTTTGAAATAAAGTTTATATATTTGAAAACTATATAAAAAGTACTATAAGTCATCATAATAATTGGTAATTTAGAAAATTTAGAGCTAAAGAAAAACTTATTAACTCTCAAAATTCAAAATGTGCTACATAAATTGAGATAGAAGAAGTATTTTGTTTCACAAGTTCCTTTTTTTTTTTGGAAAAAGGGTAAAAAATTCCTTAAACGATGTGCAATGAACAAAAATGCCCTCCATTTATAGTTTGGCTTAAAAATAACCTTACCGTCAATACTTTGATTATTTTTTAATGAGAAATTATACCTTCATTTTCATGCCATCTTCAGCTAGCCATAGGTAGTCTTTGATTCTTGAGAGATGAAGTTTGATTGCCTGGGAATTTGGGTCCTCTACCCAACAACATAGCATGTTCAATACCTGTATTTTTTTATTTTTTATTTTTATTTTTGGTGTCCAGCAGATTAAAATGTCAGTTGCTAATGTTGCTTTCATTTGTTTTTGTCATAATACATATTAAACGTACCATTTAACTTGGCATTTAACATCAGAGGAAGACACACATTTATTTGTAGGGGTGCATGTTCACCCATTAACTTTGAAAATAATCATATATATATGTGTATCTATCTTGAGAAACTGACAAAAATTAGGATATAATTAATAGTGCATCTATAGAGGAGTATAGAAGTACCATTGTCCTGTTGGTACAAGCCAGATGAATCACGTGCAAGACTAGGGTTCAAATCTAACTAGATCCCTATTTCTTCATTTTTATTTTAAGTATATAGGTGCACTCAAAGTTTTCAAATCATGGGTTCGTCTTTGTCTAGCATCTATGTCTTCCAACTTTAGGAGTGCACAACAAGCACTTAAATTTGTAATAGAGTTGAACAAGTAGACACACACGTCATCCTGCTTGACGTTTTACGTAGCAAATTAGCAATTTATATCCTGTGTATTATGTCATCTAGGACACGTGTCTATATGTTCAACTTTATACAAGTTTAAGTATCTACTTATACACACCCAACATTAAAGAACATAAATATCAGTTAAGACCAAATTAAAAAACCAAGTGTCACTATAGTTAAACAAAAATTATAATACCTTATTGACAGGTCCAATACAAATATAGTTGGTATTTTCATCTTCATAATGAATATGTTCCATCACAGTGTTGAGTGCCTTTTTTCTTAGTTTGGAGAGTGGCAATTGCATGAGAAGAGGTTCTCCAATTTTGTGAAGACCTTCCCAAAGTATGTCTTGTACTAAAGGATGAGGGTAGTACAAATCTTCCTGAAATTAATTAAACACCATACATTATTTTATTAATTTGCGCGATAACTTATAGCTTGTCTGATTAAACTTTTGAAAGTCATAAGTACTTATTTTAAAAAGTCAAAGTGTTTTGGTCAAACTTTTAAGTAGTACTATAAATTGAAAAGAGTAACTTAATTCTTCTCAAAAGCACTTTTTGTTTACCAATTGCCACCCCAAATTGTTGTTTTATATTGGCGAAAATGTTTTATTAAAAATGATTAGTCAAAAATAAGTTGCTACTCTCAAAAATATATGTTAAAAAGTAGATTTGACACAAAATATTTTTAAAATACGTAAATTTTAGAAGTTTGATCAAACAGATTATTAATTTACTAGTTTCACATGTTATTTTTCATTTTAGATTATTAAAAAAAATGGAAGAAATTAGAAAAATATACCTTAGCACATTGGTTTCTAGCCAAGTCCCAATCAATATGGTGATAGGGAATTGTATAGAGCTCTCTTCTAAGTGATAAAATGATGGAATTAATTGGACCTACATATCTCCTTCCATACAAATAAGACATTGCTAAATACACCATTCGACAATGACACCACATTCGACCTACCATATCATCAAAATAATAATATGATTATATATGTTGAATTATATAAGAAGCAAATTAAAATGATATAATAACATATCAAGTTTAATTTCACATTATTAAAATATGAGTCAATATAGATGGACTAAGTTGTCTTTTAGAAAATCAATGTCAAATTGATGGACTGTATATCATCAGTTTTGTCTTTGTCGCTTTCATGAAACCGACAGACAGGATCAGTTAAAACCAGATTTGAAACCTACATGTTGATGCTCACGATTTCTATAGCCATACCAATGATTTGGAGGAGATCTCTCGAAAAGTATTTAGTGCATATTTCGGTCAACTCTCCATAATCTTTCTTTGGCTGAGTGGCATGTATTTTCACGGTGCTCGTTTTTCTAATTATGAATTGTGGCTAAGTGATCCAACTCAAATCACCAACCCCGTCCGTTGATTTTTGTTGCTTTCATGAAATCGGTGGACAAGGTCGGTTAAAATCGAGGGACAACTGATCCTTTCAGTCAGTTTTTAAAAAAATCAACACACGAAATTGGTTTTTCAGAAATATACATAAAAACTGTAGTTACTGGGAATCAAATCCAAGTATTTTCTATGACTTTAAACAATTCTACCACACGATCATATATGCTCTTTAATGAAATATTTCCATCATTTTTATTATTACTCTTCAATTGCAATTTTGTACTTCAAAACCCGTCTTTATCCATAGGTTTTTGTAAAAAGAATAATTAAAAAACAGGAACAAATTAGTTATTTTAAATAGACCCTCGACTCAAATCACAAGAACCTGGGTGTATAGGAAGAAAGTAGGGGAGAAGCCATAATTCTGGCGGTAGTGGATTATTGCCGCTCCATTCGTATACGCCAAGTACCTAACACAAAAGAGTCCCAAAACAAAAATTAAATAAATAAATGCTACTCTGTTTAAATTTTTAATTAATACACGTAGTGATAGTTTGGTACAATATGGTGTATAAAAATAAGAATCATAATATATAATTTAGTACAATTTTATTCATTTTGATTGTATTTGAACCATATATAACTTAATATATCAATTATAGTGTATTATTTTATATCACCACGAATATTAAATAACTAATTCGTGTAATATAAAAGGACAATACTATCTTTTATCTTTTTCCTAGAAAACAATAAAGATCAAGCATTCATAATTACTGTTTAGTATAATAGATAAGGTAAATATTTTAAACGGAAAAGGGCCAAAAATACCCCTAAACTATATGAAAAGGTTTAAATATACCCTTCATTCACCTATTGGGTTAAAAATACTCCTCCATCCACCTTTTTGATCCACTTTTACCCTTAAAACTACCCACCTTTACTTTTTTTAATTATAATTATTATTAATTATTATGTGGCATTTTTCTATTGGATAAATTTAAATTTCAACCCATAAAATTCTCTTCTACCTACCCCGACCCATATCCATATTTCTTACCTAGACCCAATTAAAAGATGATCCTATCTCTCCCCCTTTAACTTAATTAACCTATTTTCTTCTTCCCTTTAAAAATCTAATGAGATGCATACCATATTTGAAGTTAAAATCTAACGACCGGCACAATGTTTTCACAGCCAAGTCAATCAATGAAAATCTAATTAAATGCACTAGTTGGAGCTGTAAGTGAAAAACTTCAAACTTAACTACTTTTGTATGCATTGATGGTACGATCTGTGTACTGTATGAAGTAGAATATTTTTTCTAATTCATCTGCAGAGACTTAAGTATTTGTGCAGTGGATAATTAAACTAATTAAAAACAAGGAAATACGATCTTTTTCTTTTAAGCACTAACAATTCTCATGTCCCAAATGATTGATGAGTCATGTTAATACTAGCTACATTTAATTTACAGAGTGTAATCAGTAAAAATAGAAGTTAAATTTCACTATATAAACTGATACTAATAGCTGCAACTGTTGAAACCTGATGGATGTTTTATTTGGATCTGGGTCGAGCAATGTGGATATGGGTCGGGGCGGGTAGGAGTAAATCTGATAGGTTGTAATTTAAATTTATCCAATAGAAAAATGCTACATAATGATTAATAATAATAATAACTAAAAAAAAAAAAGTTGTTAGTTTTAAGGGTAAAAATGAACCAAAAAGGTGGATGGAGAGGTATTTTTAACCCAATAGGTGAATGAAGGGTATATTTAAACCTTTTCGGATAGTTCAGGGGTATTTTTGGCCCTTTTCCGTATTTTAAATGATATCTTGTATAATCAGTTTTAATGTAATGAATCAAACATTTTATAGAAAATAATTTTGATATTACTAATTTATGTATAATTAATATATACATAATTAATCACTGCATTATAATTCTTTCTTACTTACAGAGAGCCAGAATTTTCCCCAAGACGGAATATGAGTGACGCCACCATGTTCAATAATCCATTTTCTAGCTTTCTCCATGGCTTCATTGTTTACATTAATATTTTCTCCATCAATAAGTCTTATTGCCACATAGTTGAGAGCTGTGCAAAACATGGTGCTATGTCCTTCTATATGCAACCCCCATCCTCCATCTTTATTCTGCATTCAACTATTTTTTTTAATATATAGTAGTAATAAAAACTTCAATTTACACATTTCATTAGAAAAATCATGACAAGCTACGCTCTTTTGTTGTACACTATTAGATAAAAATATACTCAGTGTTATCTCATACGATGAAACTAAAGAGAATAGAGTAACAATATATTCAGTGTAACCTCATACAATGAAACTGGAGAGAATAGAGTGTACGTAAATCGAAAAATAATTAAGAGTGTAATGCACCTGATGATTATATAAATAACGAAGTATTTCCTTTTGATGCTCTTCTGATAAAACTACATTCACGGCTCTCATTATGAATAGACTTATAACCTGCAAAAGTTAGATCAAGAGACGAAGATTGAAACCGTAAAAAAAGGAAGACGATATGAAAAATGATTAAGTTAAGAAGAGTCATAGAACCTTGATAAAAAAAAAATAGTTGTGCTTCAATGCGAATATGAGATATCGAGTGGAAAATTTTAAAAAATAAAATAAAATCCATGTATAGTTTTGGTGTGTACAACTGCACATACATAGTTGGCAATTTAAACACTCACACACTGACACACAATTGTTAACATAGTTTAATTAATTCAAGATTAATTGTTCGAGTATAACAACCACCAAAATCAGAAACTTATCATTATATATAACCGAAGGATCACAAGTGCAATATATATGTCCCTAATTTTTATTGTATCGGTCTTATTCACGTGGCACATTTAATTTTTAATTCGTCCCAAAAAAACATCACCTTTTTATAATTAAAATTAACCTAAATCTAAATTCTTTATTATCCTTAATAAAATGATTTATAGTTACTAAGACTTGTTATAGACTACAAATTTCTTAAATTTTATATTAAGTCAAATTAATGCCACAATTTATGCGACGCAGTTCATTTTTAGTGTGTCCCAAAAGGGAATGGCCTATTTCTATATTTAATAACAATTTAACTTAAAATACTCATGTCACCTTTAATAAAATAATTTATACTCTCCAAATATTTCTGACTTATTATTGGAAAGGGGAAATAATATTTATTCCCTCCGTCCCAATTATGTGACACGTTTCGGATTTTGATATTTAAACAAGTCTATCTTTGACTGTAAATTTTTCATATATCTTTTAAATATTTTGAATTGTCTATTATTGTGACTTATAATACTTTTTACAGAGTTTACAAAAAAATAAATCTCATTGCAAAAAAATTGATGCTTTCATGCGTAAATTTTCATTCAAACTTAAATTATTTGACTCTGAAAAAACGAAATATGTCACATAAATTAAGAAAGGCGGAATTATTAAATTGAGAATAGGGTCATACCAAACCAGGCAAAAGAAAGAGAGGGCCACCATAATCAGCAGGCCAATGACCATCATCAGCTTGAATTGTTGAGTAAAATCTCAACCCTCTTTTCAATGTTGTCTTCACTAATTCTTCTTCACTCTCTATTTTCACTTTTTCCAACATTTCAATTTGTTTCTCCTTTGCAAACTAATTATTATTAAATAAGATTAATTCTCATATATAAAAATTCATGGACTAATTAATTTAGATATATAAATTAAATACCTGCAGTCTTAATAGGAGATCAGAACTATGTTTAACATGAAACCGATTCTTATGAAAATGTTCACGAATATCTTCAACATGAGATCGTTCTTCATCCGTTCCACTATTCTGATCGAATTCCCAATATTGCCTACCAACGTTATTATTCAAACTTCTAATCCATGGATCGTTTCCCTCTGACAACTTAATCTTCCACATCGTTTTTTTCCTTTTTGATTGATTTACACTTGTTAAAATCACAAAGACATCGTAAATATAGACAAATTTTGTAGTTAAACAGAAAAGGTTGTTGATAATTAGAAAAAATTGTTAGCTACGAGCAATTTAACAATGAATTAACATCTATAGAAAAGTTGTTCAAAGTTATTAATCTTGCAAAATCAAGCAAGGGAATTAACTACTAAAATTAAGAAAATTAGATATTTTTTCTCACTTTTTGTATGATTACAAGATTTTTAAAATAAAATTAGCTGCTCGAAATTTTCAGACATTCACAATAAAATAAAAATATACTATATGTCAACATATTTTAAGTTTGTAAACTTTTTTACTGAAATTGAACGGATGAAAGGAAACAACCCTAAGTTTGTCAAATATATGTTTAATGAGTAAACAACAATTAAAATGCACAACCGTTAAATATTTAACTTAAAAGACAAAAATTACTGTTCCCTTAAATGTCAACCTGGTTGGCTGTACTGAATTTTATTTTATTTTTTAAATAAAAAGACAATGCTTTTAATAATGTATTAATTTAAATAAATTATAGTATAATATAAAAAAATGATGAAAGAGGGAGAGAGAGAGACTAACAAGAGTAGAGCAAGCCAAGAGGCAAGAAGTGAAGAGCTAGTTTAAAGAAAGAATGGTCTGTCTCAATTTATACACAACCTATTCTATTTTTTTAATTAATGATTTATAACAACGCCAAAAGCTATATATATATTATATATATAAATTAATTCAAAAGGACTAGTAGCGTTTTAGGTGTGTCCATTTTATAAATTTTAAAAAGTAAAACAAAAATATATCAAAACGTTCTTTAATCTGTTATTTTAAAATGACATATGAATAGTTTTAAATATATCACGTGGAAAATTAAAATTTAAAAATTGTCCCAAAAAAGAGATATTCTTCTAAAAAATCAAATTGAAATAGAGAAAATATATATAAAGTACGTAGTAAGTATATTAGAAACTTAATTCAAGAACACTTTACAATATTAGCTTTGGTCAGTTAGTTTAGTTAATATATGGCTTAGAAAAATATGTTTGTTACGCTGAGGCAATTTGGAATTTGACAACATTAAATATTACTCCTTCGTTTCAATTTATTTGATTTATTTCTTTTCAATCTCTAGACTCTGATCATTGTACCTTCATCTGAGAGATTGAGTTAGCATAGATAAATCTTAAAGTGTTCTTTTCATCTGCATTGTTCCATCCGCACCCTTACCATGTCCAAAATAAATAGTTATAAAAAGTAATTTATTTTTTTATTTATTAGTATTTAAATAATTTAGAATAGTTAGGTACTTGTAAAACTATCATTTTATTTTATTTATATATATATATATATATATATATA
>NW_006239252.1:216421-218667 GCF_000226075.1 Solanum tuberosum | reverse complement strand
ATATATATATATATATATATATATCTATCTTTTTATATAACTATTTTAGTTACTTAGTCAAATATATGCAACTTGTCCAACTTAAAATGTCAACAGTCCCATACAATACACGTTAAAGTATCATTAATTAAATCGAATTCACAAAATTTCACTTATATTACATAGTTTGTTATAAATATAATTATATATTATATTTTTCACTCATACATAATTAAAATAAATTTATAATTAGATAAATTTTTAAATAGATAAACATGTAATTGAATAAGCTTACAATCAAGTATATAATTTAGCTTTTATTCTTCTATAGATAAAAGATTATTGTATAACAAATTTAAAGAAAAATAAAATCTCCTCCCTCCCACAAGTTCTTTAATAATATTTTATTATATTTCATAACATAATTAATAAAGTATGAAGTATATTTTAGACGTTCATCTCAAATAGTACTATGTACATGTTATTAAATTAAACGTTCATTGTTGATTTTATGACACTTTTTGAATGAGAAGCCTTTTTTATATGGTTTCAAGAAATTTTCTATGTTACTTATATGGTTTATTCTTTCACCCTCATATATTGAATGTTTTTTTTTTTGTAAAGATACAATAAATAATATTTGATTATTAAGAAATCATGAATATTATGTATAATGAATTTATTTTTACAATAAATCATTAAATTATTGAATTTATTTTACAATGAGTCAGTTAACAAAAAATATATTACAACGGATCATACACATCCATTGTAATTTATGTATAATGAACTTATTTTTTTATATGAATTCAATAAATATGATACATAGTTTAGTAAGATACAATAATTTGATGTATTCATTTTACTTTATGTATAATTAAAAAAATTATATGAATTCTATAAATATGATACATAAATTAGTGCGATACAATAATTTTTATTAATTTATTGAATCTCAAAACACTTTTTAAATTAATAAATATTAATTTATCGATTAAATAATACATCTACAAAATAATAATATTTTATGATCCACCTATATTACTTTAATAAGGTTTTACTGTATAGTCTATTTGGCTAAAATATTTATTTTGAAAAGTACGACTCAAGAGTATTTATTAAGTGTTTAATTAATCAATTTAAAGTATTCTCTAATAGTGTTTAAGTAATCAATTTTGAAAGTATTTTTTATTAATATTAAAGGAGTATTTTATACTTAAATGATGTTGAAAAATACTTCTTGAAGAAAATTATTATTTTTCCAACGTATAAATATGATTTGTATAAATTTGTTATGTTTGACAGTTTCATTAATTTCTCAATATCATTTTTCATAATGTTATTTAACTTTTCAAATATTTTACATGACATGAAAGCTCTTATTAAAGACTTGCATATAAATTCTTTATTTTTTCCTCAAAATATTACATAAAAAATTGACAACTAAACATTTTTTTTCTTGTTGGCTTTACAAGTTTCTGATGTGTATTTTTGTCGGGTCATTTTCTTCCAAATATTTTTTAAAGTTAAATATTAGTTTACGAGAGAAGGATTATAAAATCATTCAAGTTGAGATTAATGACTAAGTTTAAGAATCCACATTTTAAAATATTATCATGAGAATGAAAGACCTAATAATGACTAAAATTCATTTAAAATCTCTCGCAAATAATGATTGTTTTTGGGGCCCATCATTTTTGCAATTATTTGAGTTAATTAGAGAAATATTCTTCCTTCTAGTGGTTGTTAAAAAAAAAGGGGTCAATTTTCCCTTAAACTATTTGAGATGAAAGAATTTTGTCATCTACTTAAAATTGAGGATATTTGCTCTTGATTTTGAAGATTTAAGAAAGAAATTATTTTGGAGATTAAGAAATTAATTATTTTAAATGATAATTTTTTACACAATGCCTATTTTATAAAATATAAAGTTTAGTTTCAATATTAATTTTTCAACTAAACATTTATTCTATTTTTTCTTTTCAAAACTATTATATTGTCTTTCAACTGAAATTTAGGATAACTTAAACTTAAAATAACTAATAATGTGTACCAAGATATAATTGAAATTGTTTTATTTTATTATATCATTCTTAGAATTAGTAAAAAACAAAAGTAAATAATATTAAATATCATGTTCATAAATAATAATTCATAGCTAACATGCATGGAATCTGAAAAAGAACTTATATGCTATCTTTTTTATATTTTTAAATGAAACTCATATTCCTATCTAATTAAAATTAATCACCCCCCCCCCCTCCCGG
>NW_006239252.1:212217-216242 GCF_000226075.1 Solanum tuberosum | reverse complement strand
AACCAATAACTTACAAAATAAAAATAAACCCCCCCCCCCCCCTGCAGGCCCCACTCCAAAAAAATGTATAAGAGCAAAGACAAAATTGTTTCATTTTAAATAATGTAAAAGTAAAATTGACGTTTTCTTTCTTATTATAAAGAAGAATTAATTTAACTTATTTTGAATAAGTTTGAATATATTTTTAACCCTTGTTTCTTTAGTTTATAATTAAGAAGCACACGAAAAACAGAAAGAAAGAAAAATAAAAATCTCAATTGCTCTAATTTATATCAATAAAATTGATGAATAGTCAAAATTGGCGATTCTTCACTTATCATGAATACACGCTTGTGGACCTATATTTAGGATATGAAAAAAAATAATTAAATTTGTCTTTGTACTATTATAAATAAATTATGTTTTTCTTTAATTATATTTTTTGATATATAATACATTAAATTAAATGTGTCGGGTTTCTAAATTTATATTCCAAATGGAATTAATAAAAATTGTAATTTTCAACTTCAAGTTTTTTTTTTTGGAGGTAGAGGTGAGGGTGGGGCAGGCGGAGCTAGGTGGAGTTCATGGGTTCGGACTAACCCAGTAATTTTTTTATAGACCATGTATTTGTACTAGAAAATTAATTAAATATATGTATGTTAATTTGTGAACCCCTAACCAAATTGATTGATGATTATAAAGAAAATTTAAAATCCTCAAACTCTTAATCTTGGCTCCACCTCTGGGGTGGGGTTGGAGGTTCGGATTTTTTTTAATTGATAATGTCTTCCTACAGCACATATAACTTGACTTAAAATATTTCTTTTATCATAATAAAATATAATTATCAAGGTGTTTTTAATTTTAAAAAATAACACAATGTGATAAGTGATGACATTGTACTATAATATTCAATAAAAAATAATGAAAACGGATAAAACAAATATTGTTATTAATAAATCATAACAAAAATATCATAATCCAGAAATACTAAATGATGTAAATGTAAATATAAATATGAGTAAATTGATTAGCAAATATAATTATTCTGACCAATCAAATTAAAAATGAAAAGGTATCAAATATGTCAAGAATCTATAAATAAAAAAGGATGCCTTTTATGATGAGACAAAGAATTTAGAAAAATATAAGTACCAAAAAGATTACAGAAATTTATTCGCAGCAGAGAACTACACCAGTTTGTACAAAATAAATTATAAAAGAATTGAAACAAAACTAAAATTTAATGTACTATAACTAAAAGTATTATCGAAACTTTATTAGTATAAAATTGACGAACGATTCATAAAGTTCAAAGCTAGAATTTTAAATCTTGTTCATGGGTTCAAACCTTCATAAGTTTAAAAGGAACGATTCATGCAGTTCAAAATTTTGATGAAGTATAAACCCAATGGACGATTCATAGGTTCAAACATTTATAAGTTTAAAATCATAAAACAATTCACGGAGTTCAAACCTTCATAAGTTCAAAATTAAGGAACAATTCATGTGGTTTAAAAATTTCATGAACAATTCATTGCTTTCAAATCTTTACAAGTTTATTCAGGAGTTTTAATTATTTTTTTTCCCTAGAGCTTCAAATCCCATAAACGATCATTCCGTTCAGTCATTTATAAGTTCAAAACTAAAGAAACATTCATGTTTCATGCAACCTATCTAAGTTCTTCCGTAATTTAAGTAGGAATATTTCTATCCAAAATTTATTTTCGCATTAAAGTATGACTATTTTCCGATTACTTTTCAAAAAATGACTTGATGTAATTTTTGGAAGGTCTCGTTCGAAGTAGACCTTCGCCAGCTTGTGCATGCCTAGCAAAAGGATGCAAGTTTTTAAAACTTTGTTTAAAATCTTCTTAAAATTCTTTGATTCGAGACAAATTGAATAGGGATTAATTAATTGTGCAGAGATTAGTTATATACGAATTGATAATTAAGCGTAATGATCCTTATGGTCAATTTTTCGTCTGAATTCATTTTTCCAGTTTGAACCATCCAGTAGTTTTATTATGTAGTTTATGACTTACGAATTACGGGGTTTAGGGGAAGGATTTTTGTTTTGGAAGTTGAAAAGTTTGACCAAAGTTAATATTCTAGGGTAATAAACTCAAATTCAAATTCCGACAATTATATTCAATATAAAAGATGACTAATGTCCCGATAAAATTGAAAATATTACTAGATTTTCATGTGATACTTTTACCAAAATGCCTCTTTGCTAGTGCACTAATATCTATAACAAACTGTAGATATTATCGTTTATTTTTTTAATAATATAGAAAGATAGAAATTCTTTCTTAATCAAAAATGTAGAAAGAGACTTCAGTCCTTGATATATGTATATCAAAAATGTATTATGCACCAGTGATGTAGCCATATATAGCTCCGGTTGGCCAATCAATCACCCTTTATCGAAAAATTATATTATGTATACAAAAAATTGAAGCATATAGGTCAAAAATTATTTTTTCATACATATATATTAAATCTTGGACACCTTTAACAAAATTTCTAATGTCGCGGATAAGCACATAAAAAGAATGTATATCTAGACTTTGAAATCACTTCTCATAAGTTTGAGTTGTCTCACAAGGTAATATGGGTTGCTATTTCTGACAGGTTAGCTCCAGTTTGGGAAAATTAGCAAATTAGTTCAAAATTCATCCGTTAAAAGTTTTGAAATAACGAAATAATGAATGTGAGTTGTAACATTCTTTTTTGTTTTATTCAACGTTATAGGATTTTGAAAGAGGCTTTTTAATTCTACGTTATGAATTTTTTGAAAGATAAGTTTTATTTTCAATTCATGAACCTATAATAAATTCTAGGGAAAATTAGCAAACTAGTCACAATCCCTAACTTAATTAGTAAAAACATCTACACTTTAAAATAATTATTTAAAATGTCAATATTTTAGAAAATAATCTGTATCCAAATACTATTATTTGTCTTTCCTTTTATATCTCAAAACAGTCCAACATGAAATACATCCACTATCCATTTACACTTCTTCCTAGGCTTTAATACCATTAAATTTATTTTCCATCTTTCACGTTTTCAATTTTTTTTTTCTTTCATCAACTTTTCAGTTTTCACCATTGTCCCCATCATTCACGTTTTTTTCATTTTTTTCTCTTTCATCAAATTTTCACCATTATTCTCTCCCTCATTGTTGAAGAAGAACTAATTATTCAAGTTCATACCAATTTGTTCAGATCTATCAATTAATTTAAGAAATCTCCCAATTGATAAAGGTAATTTCGAAGTCATCATTTATTTTGCGAGATTTCATGAGATTTTGTTTTCAAAATCACAAATTATGTTGAATTTTGGATTGTATGTATTACGGATTTTTCATCATTTTTTTCGATGTTTATGTGAGTTTGTTAACATACTCATCAAATATTTATGCATTTTGAATTTTTAGTAATTTAAACACTATTGTTCGATTTTTTTGTGATATTGTTTACATATTTGAGATTTAGTAGATTGTAATTTGTAGTAATCTATATTAGCATTCATACATAATATATTGTTTGATTTTTTTTATATATTCATATTTAATAATTTCAAATTTTTCTTATAGGGTTACTAATGCACAAGTGAATACAGATTCAAATTTGGATTTGGTGAAAACAAACCGTAAAAAAGGAACATAGCAGATGAAGAACAAAGAGAATGTCAGAGAAGAATGTTGTCAAATTGTATTCATACCAGAATAGTATTCATATTAATTTTTGTTTGTCAATTGTTTTTCTTTTACTCATCATTTGTATTTTTATTAAGAACATTGTATTTCTTTTAATTTGTAGTCATTCAAATAGGTATGTCAAATGGATTTGTATTTCTTAAGCATAGATATATCCTATTTTTTAACAGTCAATTTGTTGTTTTTTTTAAGAATATTGTATACTTCCCCTCAACATATTGTATTATTTTCACTATGTATGCTATTTGTTTTCTAGAATCTTGTATCCCTATTTCTTTCATAATCAATTTGTATTTATTTTTTTAGAATATTGTAT
>NW_006239252.1:161557-211954 GCF_000226075.1 Solanum tuberosum | reverse complement strand
TAAAGTGAGCACATAAAATGTAAAAATTATTGGTATACAATTATGATGAAAACATAATAAAAAGGAAAGTTTATCCAATCGAATGAAAAAGGGATTTTTTTAAAAAAAATTGTAACTGATGAGAATTTTAAGTGATATGTTCCTTTTTAAAAAAATATTATCTCCCTTGATTTTCTCCTTTCAAAATAATTGTAATCTTGAAAATCAAACAAATAAAAAAATACATAAATCAAATACATAACAAACTAAAATATTGACATTTTAGATAAATATTGAAAGTGTGGCTAAGGAAACCTATTAAATGTCAAAATATTGACATTTTGAAAATTTTCCCTTTGGGTTTATGCCCAAATTAGCCCATTTATTAAAAAAAAAAATTTGCTCAATCCATTAAATCCTGGATGGGTCAAATGGGCTTAGACTAATTTGATTCGGGGAACTTTCGCAAATAGCCATTATAATAAATTGAATTATGCTCCATAGTTATAGTTTGCATATTTACAGGCTATACCTACAGTTTAAGCTGCCTCATTTGTATAATTCGCGGATTTGTATAATTCACAGGTTTGTATAATTTTCGAGTACATTTGTATAGTTAAGTTATTTTTGTATAAACTCGAAGTAACGAATTTATACAATTACAAACATCAGAAGTGTAAACATTCATACAAATTATATTATATAAATTCCGAATTATACAAAAATTATACAAATTATATTATACAAATTTCGAATTATACAAACGTGCGAATTATACAAAACAAAAAAGTTGAGCCGCATAATTATAGCTAAAAGTAGGTCGCGAATTGTATTTAAGGCAAACTATAACTATGTGAACTAATTAACTAGTATATGTTCGCTTATACACATAATTTTCCCTTATCCTTCTTAATCACATGTTATAGGTTAGAGAGTTTGCCTTATAGCTGGATTGTGACAATTGGATCTTATACTAGGATTAACTCTTTTAAAATACCAACCAACTAATCCTTTAAGGGAATTTTAAAAAAATATACAACCCAACACTTGTTACTCACAATGTTCATACACTCCTATACATTATTCTACAATACAATTATACAAATTAAGAAAAAAAGATTTAATAATAATCCTAAATTATCTCAAATGGTTTAAATTAAATATATCCATCATCCACCTATCTTGCAACCTATTTGCTCTTCTTTTTTTTTGGCCCACGTTTAGCCTTATAACTAACCTCCTTCTATTTATTGATAATTATTTATTATTTATTTTTTGTTGTTTTTCTTTTTAAATTGACAATTGAGGCTCAAATATGTCTTATTCTCTGGTATAATTTTTACCTATTATTTATTATGTGTCATTTGCACCACTAGCTTGTTGTTAGCTACATAATTTGATTCGTTACTAATTCTTTTATTTTCTAGTAGTAATATAGATCCATAAATTGATTAATATCAATACACGGCCCCTGTCTTGGTATATGTAAGGTCTTTATGAAAAAAATTAATTGATTGATATAAGGAATCAATTCCACACTTTATAAATCGTTACCCCCAATTTTAAAAAAGAAAAAAAGAGAGGAAGAGAAGTGTTTATTTTCTGTGTGGCTTGCGAACTATTGCATAAGAATGATGGTTTACTTGTATCAATGGCGGAGCTAGAAATTCACGAAGAGTGTCCAAGAATCGCATAGGTAAATAAAAATAATTTAACAAATGAGTGCACTAAAATTTGGTAAATCAAACTACGTAACATTAATACTTAAATTTTTTTAATTAAAAAATATGTCAAAAGTTTAAAAGCAAACTATAGAGTAATATTTACCTTTAATGTTCATGTTTATTTAATATGAACTGAGCGGACAAATAAAAAAAAAGAAAGAGAAAATTATTTTTACGCTTCAAGATTTTACGAACCTCTGATGACTGACAACGAGATATGAAAAATAAAGAGTAAATCAAACAATTTTTTTAATGAAAATTCTAGTGGAAGTAGCTTTATAAAAAATAAATAAATTGGATTTGCATATTAAATTTAAATTAAATAATAACTTTTAAATTTTATTTATAATTTTAATGAAAAGAAACAAAAAATCAAAAGTCAAATCGAGTAAAAATTCATTTGGATACAAATTTTTATTTATTTTTACTTAAATTTTTAAGTTGATCTTTAATTTAAAATTATTTTAATATATAATACAATTTTGAAATATAAAAAAGAACAGATTTATTAACAATGATTTAGAAATTAATTAACAGCTCTTTAAAAATGTTAAAAAAAATGTAGTGAAATGCGGTCACTAAACCCTTAGCTTAAACACAGAGGCTACAACAGATGGGCCAAGAAACTCTATTGTTTTAAGAGTGTCCAAAAAGTCTTATTTAATCATTTAAAGAATAATTTTATTTATATATATAGTATAATTTTTTAATAAAGAGTGTCCACTTGAACACCCTCAAACTAGTATAGCTACGTCCCTACGCTATGCGCATCCAAAAGATAGTAGCTGCGAGTTTCCTTTGTTATAAAAAAGAAAAGAAAAATGTCTATTGTCTATTGTCTATTGTCCTATAGTATGAAAGAATGTGAAATCATTTTCCTTAATTTACGATTGAATCGAACAAAAGGAAACAAGACAAAACATATCTTTCCAAACCATAGACTTTTGAAACTTGATATAACTTTTTCTGAAGGGAGGTGAAGTCATAATTTTAACTTTATGAATTTTGAGTTTTATAGTTATCATTTCAAGTATTAACAACTGAGTTTTAAATTTAATATTTATATATATATAATAATAATTTTCTAATATAAAAAATATATTACTTAAATAATAATTACTAAATTTGATCAAATTTGTACTCAGACTTCTAACTCTGCCTTGAAATATAAGTCAGTCAAAGTGTTGGTGATCACATAAGATAGTGGACCTTTGTCCTACCGACGCAAATATCTTCTATTATTTTGCGGCCTTCATGAAATCTTTTTGCATGGCCAATTATTTTCCTAATAATAATAATAATAATAATGTCATATGAAAGCTCTCAACCAATTAAAAAAAAAGGACTGTGATGGTACGTAACTACACATCAGGCCTAATTAATGACCACTCTTACTTAAATATCCAACATGAAAGTCACATTTAGAATTCGAAATTTATGATTCAATAATAATTTTTAAATATTTTTTTCGTTTTAGTTTATGTGACATTTTCTTTTTAGTTTGATGTCAAATAGAATAACGTCCTTTCATAATTTCTAAAAATTTAATTTAAAATTTTCATTTTATTTTGGAAAAATACATAATTACTCCATCAAACTTAGGCCCTTTTTTGAAGAAGACACCTTAAGTTTGCGGAGGTCCTATTACTGCCACGAAACTATTTAAATCCACAATAAATACGTCATTTTGATCCATTTTCATGGCAATTGTGATTTCACACTAGAAAAGCGCATGAAAGGGTAAAATTGCAGTCCCAAACCAATGGAAAACTGACACATGACATTGTTAAACCAAAATGAAAAGAGTTCCACGTTTCTTCTTCCCCAAACCACCATTAATGGCTGTTGAGAGCTTTTCTCAATAGCAAAAATTGGTTATTTACTACGCAAAGCGAATTTCTTTACTGTATACTCTATCATCAAGTTTTAGCAATCCATCTTAAGGTCTTTAATTAGGAAAATCTACTTAACAATGTATAATACTTGGTCAATTTAGCATCTAATTTACCTTTCAACAAAGAAATTTGAACCCATTTCCGTTCATATAGTTTCCCAAGATCAAAGTATCAAATAATCTACTCGTACAAATTCAAGAAAATGTGAAATTCACTTATAGAACTCAAAGCTAGTCTTGATTTCGGAATACCCACAAAGCTAAAAAGGATTAAATTAATTTTTGGGGAAAATTTTTTGGAATCAAACACTAAATAAACAACCAAAACACTAAAAAATAACACACAAAACTTACATAAATATATATTTACAAAGAAATCCAGAAAAAAAAATTCTTTTGAAGTGAAGTAAATCGAAAGGACTAGGAAAAGGAATTGGAAAAGATGAACATGAATTTTTCTAAAAAGGTTTAAGCGTTAAAATGTAAGTGGGTCAGGGTTTTACCCGACCCACTATTAAACAAGAAAAATAAAATAAAATTATTTTATTTGGGGTGAAACACACGCATGGATTATGAGATTGCAAATATTGTAAAAATAGTGTATTTAAAATTGTTGGAAATAGTTGGATGGGGTAATAGGACCCCCGCAAACTTTAGGTGTCTACTTCAAAAAATGGTATAAGTTTGATGAGGTAATTATGTATTTTCTCTTTTAGTTTTAATGAAACGATTATTTATAGCTATATGAATTTCTATAATTTATTTTAGATCATAAGTTTTCTTTTTTCTCACTGCTAAAAACTTATTATTTTTCAATTGAAAAATGTAAATGGTTTTCACAAATATTTTGATTGTATTGGTGAGAAAAGAAAAAATAGTAATGTTTTCATACTAAAAATATTAGGAAGTTACCTATTATTTCAGTGAGAATCTATTTCTCATCTCGATGGGGGAATGAGTGAATTAATCATGTTGTATAGCTCAATTTTTTTTCAATAATTCACGGTGGAAAAATCATTATTCTATAAGTGTCTTTTATATTTTGTGTCCAGGTACTAGTCATACCCTTGTAATTCTTGTTGCTATTGTTTCTTTCTTGTGACTTTACAATGTTTTTCTTATTAACTACTATGCTTGCTTCATTATTATTATTTTCTTTTACTTGAGTTTGATGCACTTTAGTCGAGAGTCTTTCAGAAACAATCTTTCTACCTCCACAAAGTAGTCGTAAATTCTACGTATATTCTACCCTTCCCAAACCCCCACTTAGTGAGATTTCACTAAATATGTTATTACTATATATAATTAAATATTTATAAATTTCTTCAACATTTATACATTTGGACAAAAACTATCAAATTCACTTAAATCATTATGCTACATTGTGGTTATGCTCTAGTCCAACATTTTCAACATGAATTTATAAACACAAATATGTAAAAAGCACTAACTTTTTTTTTAATAAACATTAAGTTTTGAGTATATAATTTCATAAACAACATGGATAGTTAGTAGTTGAACTTATCAAATTTAAATCTTGAATCCTTTCAGGTAAACTACCCGTCTCCACATATATAATAATTTTCATTTATTAGTAACCTTAGCATGTTACAATGCTGCTTTTGCAATTATATCAGTAATTAAAAATTAAGAACTATATATTACCCACTGTACAGATTAGTGGGAAGAAATTAAATACACTAATCTTAATTAGAACTAGTTAATTACACCCCATTATCATAAGGAAAAGAAGTAGAATCTAACCATTCTTCCCCAGTAATAAACTCCGATACCGTAAAATTAGTTGCATCGTAATAGTCCATTATATGATAACCCGACCATGTAACCCGATTATCGACCCCCGAGGCGGGCCCACTATTTTCATATTCTCCGTAGTATAGCGTATCCAAACTTTGATTTCCGGACCATTCTTTCCACCCCACCGGATTAATAAAACCGTCTATATACGATTCTAGGTACACTGTACGAGAATAATCTCTCCACGGTCTACCTAGGTAACTATTAATGGTACTAGAATTATAGTTCAAATCCTCTGTGGCTAAAATTGAACAATTTTGTATCGAGATACCAGTATATTCATAGGGTGAATCGCGTGATTGAGCTGTAATTACGGTGAATTGACCAGGCATTGGTAACCTTGACACTATGTTACACCCTTGGAAAACAACAGCTGCGTTACCGAAAATGTAATCTATTGTCCCGTAGATGTCACATTCGCGGTAAAATTGTCGGAATGAGTGGGCGTAAAGAGTGTCTTGGTAACCGGTTATGGTGCACCGGTAGACGGCAGCTAAGTCTGCATTGATACGAAGAGCAACTGCTTGGTGCTTCTCGGGTCCAGCTGTGTTCTCAAAAGTTATGTCACGGGCTAAAAACCCTTCACCGGATACCGCTGAAAATCAATCAAAGATTAAAAAAAAAAACCAAATAAATCTATATATATATATATATATATATATATATATAGGAGTTCCACCATCAAATTATTAAAAAGACTATTGATAGTAATTATATATATAAACATTTATTAGTAACTTTAAATATGAAAAACAATCTTCAATAATGAGAATTCATGTGTTTCACTCAAAATATCTAATTCAAAGATGAGAGTCGAAGAGATAATAAGTTCATTTTCAAATTATTGGAAATGGGTCACAAAAAGGATCGGATCGAAAAAAAAAAAAAAATAGTTTCAATTGTAAAAATCACGTTATGGGTTTATTTCTTTCGACTTGTTCAGATTTAGCGGAAGGTGATAAGGACCCCACACAAAAAGGAAAGGTTAGGATGGAAAAGTTAGTATTACTTCATCCTTCATTAGAATCTCGGGTTTGAGCCATGCTAGATAGGGGTTGTCTTTATTAGGGGTTTATGAAACATTTTACTTCATAAAATGAGACTTTCAAGCATGGAATCATATTTAGTCAGATCTTAATACAAATACGTAAAAAAAAGAGGGAGAGGGAGAGAGAAAGGCTAAGTGATGAATTTACCAACAGTGGCAGATCTGAAAGTAGTCCAACCATCAACAACACTTCTATTACCAGTAATTACAGTAACATCACTTCCATCTCCAAGAAGAACAATGTTAGGTTTCCAACTTGGAATCTCAACATTTTCTTGATAAATACCTTCTTTTATATACACAAATATCCTATCATAACTGTTATTTGGGGCGAAATCGATAGCTTCACTTATGGTCTTGAAATTTCCACTTCCATCAGCTGCAACTGTATACGTCAAATCATCATTCTGATCATTATCGTCATCGCTCTGCAATATGTGCCTGTCTTTCCGAGACAGCCACATCGGTTCGCTGGCTGACAACAGCCGGCGATGCCTATTTCCATTCCCCTGTTTCTTAAACAGAGTACTCTGTCTTTTCCCCTGTTTTTTAAACAGAGTCCCCTGCTTTTTTCCCTGTTTTGAAAACAGAGTGCTTTGTTTTTTAACAGAGTACTCCGAGAGCATAGACAGAGAATTACTAACATGCTCGTAAGTACTACTCAGAGTATTAATCAACGTAGATTTCAACGATCCACTACTCGAATCGAGTCCTTCTAAGCAAGTAGCTTTGTTTGTCAGTGCTGCACTGAGAAACGTCTTTGCATCAGCTAAATGTTTGGAGTTAGCTGATGCAGTATTGATCCTGGAGACAGATTTTTTCAAAGAAGATATTGTAATTTGATGGAGGTCTTTGCAATCTTGCACAATACCCTTTTGTTTTTCGACAAGATTTGAGCGTCCAACAGAGGAGAACAGAGTTGTGAGGTGTCCTGTCTCTGATATGGCTGTTTGAAGAGATTGTAGGAGAATGTTTAAGATGTTTGGACTAATGTTAATGGAGATTGACAACTTGTTTGTGTTGAAACATGATTTTGGATATGGAGTGGAATTGCATAATGATTTTAAGGAAGATATATGAGTAGTGTTCAATGTTGATGAAGAATTAAGAGAAGAACTTGTTGTTATGAAAGAAGTTGAACAAATTAATATGAGCAAGAGAAAATTGGTAGTAATAAAGGAGGAGCCCATTATGACTAAGTTGGGAATGAAGTGAAATGCTCCAAGAATTTCACTTCTTATATAAAGTAAAGTGTGTATATTCTTTTAAAGGTTAATATTATTATCATATTATTGGAAAAATTGATGAAAATCACTATAAATGGTCAATTGTATTGATATTTGAGTGTGCATAATTTGGGAGCTGATGGTGCTTGGATTTGACACCCAAAAGCTAGCCCAAATTTTACGGTGAGTCTAGGATTTCGTTTGTTTATCGATGTGAGATATTTTATTTATCATCCTTTTAGATAGTGTACTAGTAAAATTATTCGCTTCTCGTGTAAAAATTTAATATCACAGAAGTTATATAACAATACTTAAAACTTATAACTCATTAAAACTAAAACACTATATTATCTTACATACAAGATTACGTAGTAACAAACATTAGTAATTTTCTAATTTATCCTTTTGCTTCCACGAAGTTTTACTATTTGTATTTTTGGGGAATTAAATGAACATCAACCTGAGATATTAATTTTTCTATTAAATAAATAATCGTTGGTGAAGGGATAAATAAATTTTAAAAGGCTGAAAAAATAAGCAAATATTCAAATTGTAATGTGTAGAAAGTTCTGCCCTATCTTTTGTCTTACATATATAATTTTAAAGTTCCTAATTTAAATGAATCATAAGAAATTATTAAAATGAAAAATTAAAGGAAGATATGTATCATATTGGACATCAATTCAACTTATCATGTATACTTGAAAGGAAAACAATATTACACAAAACTATTCAATTTGTTTGAGTGTTTTTTAAAAATCCGCATACCAGAGTGATGGAGTTCAATTTGAAATTACACTTCTATTCCAATCGCAGTGTTGAGAAGAACATCTATTACTTCAAGAAAAGTATTTACAACTTACAGTAAACTTGAGAATTTATCTATACTTCATATTGAAAATGAGCAATTAATTTATTGTGTAGTTATCCGTGTCTTTGGAATTAAAAGAGGCTCCAGTCTAGTCA
The DNA here is from genome assembly GCF_000226075.1 of Solanum tuberosum. NCBI lineage: Eukaryota > Viridiplantae > Streptophyta > Magnoliopsida > Solanales > Solanaceae > Solanum > Solanum tuberosum. The sequence goes on along the minus strand of NW_006239252.1, from coordinate 203,299 downwards.
TATTCCTCTATAGGTCATCAGGCAAAACATCCTTGAAGCCATGTCAAAAGTTTATTATTTATTGTCTTCTTTTGCTGGTTCGCTTTGCACATCAAGGTACAATAAGGTTTTTAAGGTCGTTATGTCCTTACAATGGCATACCAAATTTAAATTTTGTCTTCAAGAGATGGTAGTATGGATCTTTAAGGGATATTTTATTGTACCTTCAACAATTTCAGTAGAGAAAACTTGCATGAATACTCAATTAACGCGTGTTATTTAATCTGTACTAACAAATACTTATAACAATAATTTTGTAGAAACATAAACAACAAAGTTTAAATCATGTACTCAAAAATAACAATTAATAACACATGCATAAATTAATGATTGTAAAAAAACATATCAGGATATATAACAATAGAATGAAATAGAAAGGAAAAAAATCAAGCTCACTGAATGCATAATGTCCCCTTAAGGAAATTATTCCCCTCTAGTACCCGCGGATTAAAAGAATAGATCCCATCAGGATAGAACAATTATATTCACCGGTGTATTGATACAAAAATAATTGTGTCAGTGAGCCACTCAACAGGAGTAAAGTACACAAATATTTAATTGTGTAGAAGAAGAAGAAGTAGTTCAGAATTTTCGTTGTTTTAAAATGAGAGGAAATCCCTCTATTTATAGACAACAAATGGTAGTGTGAACAAATGCTTATTGTGCCTTATCAGAAAGATCACAACTCTTTGGAAAAGTTACAACCCTTCGAAAAAGTCACAACCTTTCATTAAAGTCACAACTCTTCATAAAAGTCGCAATTCTTCATAAAAGTCACAACTTTTTTTATGAAAGTCGCAACTCTTCATATTTCATTCATACCTTTTAAAATCTAACAACATGTACTTCAGATATCAATTCAAAGCTCTAATAAATGACACTGACATTCAATCTATATTGTACCATCCCTAGACAAAAAAATGATTAACTCAAATCACCAAAGGTTAAGTAAGATTATTGAGAAATGGTAGACTAATGCATGCAACAATGCAAGTATACATAGGATTAAGTTTGACCAGTATTACTATCCGACGATCAATTACTTAAGTAAGTTCAAAGGGGGGCTGATATTTATATATGGGAGATTTGGTGGATGCTTAATTTGTAAGATGGTGGTGACGCTTGTGAAGGTTTCTGAGCGGAGGAAAAGACTAGTTTTAGACATAAATAAATTGAAAGAAAATCTTGGTTTGTGGTGGCGCTACTTAGGCGGCCTAGTGTTCTCTTTATATATATGTATATATGTGTGTGAGAGAGAGAGAGATATGACAGACAGAGTTTTCACTAAAGAAATTTAAAATCGAAAGAATAAACACACAAACTAGTTGAAGGGGTTCAACATCTATATATAAACATAAAAAAAAGTTCGATCATATATAAATAGTATAATTTTTCATCGAATGAGACCCTTGGCCATAAAGTTGGCTTCGCCCTACCTTTATATTAGGATTCAAATCTTTATTCATGATTTTTCATTGTTCAATTTAATGCATGCACATTTATGAATCAGAAATATGAACTTAACTCGATCCGAAAACTAGCTAAAAAAAATTAACCAAATCAATATATCATTCTTTTTTTTTGTCCACGTCTCTTCGACCGACACATAAAAAAGAGAGATTTTTTTTTGTTGGTAATGATCTTTTTCTTATGCTGATTAGAATCTTTCATGTCCGGAAGAACTATTTTTATCTTTTTGTGACATTTAGACAGTAGTAAAGGTACAGATAATGGTTTAATTTTTAAAAAAAAGTTTATTCGAGAATTACTGTCTTTTTTCTCAAAAAAAATACTGTCTTTCACATGTGATTTCAAGCCACATACGCCAAAAAAGTTGAAAATTGTGTCCGTGGGTGAAATTAAAAAGGATGGACGATGCTACTGTCATTTTTCTTTTGTTTTCAATTTGATTACTATTATATACGATAATGAGTTGTTTTGTACCTGAGATAAGAATAATAATTTAAAAATAAAATTTAAAATAATTTTATTCTTATATATAATTTAAGGTATTCATTTGTTTCGAAATTATTTTAAGGTAATCATTTATATTAAAATAATTAAATTATTATTTATATATATAACTAAGGAAATATTTTAATGACCAAAATGAATTGAATTCATATCAGATTATAACTAAGGAGCCGTTTAGCCACAAGAATTATTCATTTTTATCTGAAATAACCCTTTTTTTTTTAATTTTAAAATTAGTGTTTGGTGATAAAGATTTAAATCTGAACTTAGAATTGAATTTCAAAGTTTAAAAAGTTCTCTAAATTTTTAATTTTCGTCTTAGTAAATTTTAAATAAAATGCTCTACTATTTTAAGGACAAAAAATATAACTTCATTTTCATAATGTGAAAAATAATTGAAATCTAGGACCAACGCCTGCTAAATTCTGCCGGTGCTGCTGTTTTATTTTAATTTTTAGCATTAAGATTTTGTGGTTGATTTAAACATGTCAACTGTATACTATGACAGCTTCACAACCAACACATGGAAGCCACACACTGAAAAGCAGACATTTTAGGTTTTAAGATACAATTCCTTCTCATGTACATATTATTATGCGTGTATATCGAGTTATGTAATATATAGTTCATAAATAATGATTTGTTAATTTGTTGAGATTTGTGTAAGTAATTATATATTAAAAAACTAAGTATAAATTTTATGAATGATTATACTTGTTTGTAGATGTTAATATGAGACAAATGAAATAAAAGAAGAAAATAACTTTGCAACTCGCTCAGAAAAATATATTTTTGTCACTATAGATTTTTTTTTAATCTATGAACTAGGTCGATGTTGATTTTAAATTTAGGTTTAAGGCAATCATAGTTGATCAGTTCAGTTATCACCTTAACTTGAAGTAAATTTGATTTTTTTTTTTTTTTGTAAATAGACAACAATAAATTTTGTGAAATGAAGAGGTCCGTGTGAGAGACTTCAAAATATTAAATAAAATATAAGAGAATTTATCTATACATAATAGGAGAGGGAAAAACGACATGTGTCAGCACCATTTTTAAAAGATGAGTAGTTGAATATAATGTGTATTCTGGAGGGAGAGAAACATGGAGAGTTATTCTTGATAATGATCACTTCAAATTAAAAAAAATACAAATTTCTAATAAAGCAGAAAACCTTTTTGATACATTCTAAAATAATTTAAAAAAATATATATTATAAGATAAATTATTAGAATCATTTATTGAATAATCTATCTATATATAAAAGGAGAGGAAAAAATGACACGTGTCAGCACCACAATTATTCTTGAATTTTATTATTTTTAGTTATTTTAAATAATAAATTCAAATTCAATAACTTAATTGTCTTTAGTTAATTTAAATAATAAATTCCATCTTAAAACAAAATAACAATTTAAAACAGTTTTTTAAAAAACAGATTTTTTTAAAGAATTTACTGTCTTATTTTTTATTGTATTGCCGATGGAAAAGTGGCTAATAATTCACTAAATTTTAAAATCCTTTTAATCAGACATTATTATTACTAATAATAATTATAGTAATAATAATAATAATTGAATTTCAAAAATATGTGTAAACTTATAGAAACCACCATAAAATTTTGATTTTTTTAATTACAATAATAATGATAATAATAATTGAATTTCAAAAATATGTGTAAACTTATAGAAACCACCATAAAATTTTGATTTTTTTAATTACAATAATAATGATAATAATAGTGAATCAACCATTTTCAAAAAATAAAAATTAAAGTTTTTAACTCTTATTAATAATAGATAAAAAGCAAAAATGGCCACTAATTAATATGGAAAAATCATTTAAATAATAAATTTATAAATTGAAGAATTATAAATGAAAAAGAAAATCAAAAGGGTTGTGAATCAACCATTTCCAATAAATAAAAATTAAATAACTTAATTCTTATTATTATTATTATTAATAATAATAATAATAATAATAATGAAAAGTAAAATGGCCACTAATTAAATGTGAATTTTTCAAAAAAATAACCAACTCACGAATTTATTTATTTAAAAAAAAAAGAAAATGTATATTAAAAAAAAGACCCAAAAAAAAAGAAAAAAGATAAAATTTAATAAATTCCATGTTTATCTAACTTCCCATTTAAATCTGAAAATTTGTTTAAAGGATAATCAAATACGGCTTAATTTAAATCTGAAAAAAAGAAACATATCTGAAAATGATTATTTTCAAATATGTAACCACCTTTTATTTTTGAATTCCTATAATAAAGGCAACCACCTACTTTATCCATTTGCTTCATTCATTCTATAAATAAATGTCTTCTTTTTTCAGAAAAAAATTATTCGTTTTGTTAGTATTATCCTTTAGAATAATCATTTTTCAGAGTGATAAATTCATCTTCAATGCACAGATGACAGATGTATTGCTTCAAGCAGTGAATTATCATATGCATTAATTTAAAAATCAGGTATTTATCATATGCATTAATTTAAAATCAGGTATGAAAAACTATCCAAGATTTTTTTAAATTACGTACTAAAAATGTGGACTTCTATCGACTATCAATATGGTTGATAGTTGTTACAATTGATTAATTATTTACAGTCTATTGTTCTTCTTCTAATAAAATAATAGTTTGAAAGGAAATTTTTTTTTTATAAAGGAGCATGGGTGATTGTTGATTATTTATATTATAATAAATATAATTCTTTATTTATCATGTGAGTTTCTAATATAAAAAATTAACATGCACTAATATTGGTTTATATCTTGCAGATTTGAGTTGATATGATCCCCGCAACATGAAAATGTCAAGTTGAAAGTGGTGGTGCGTGTGTGTGTTTGTGTGTGTATATTGCTTTTGTGAGGAAATCTACTATGTCATTTGTTAAATTTACAAGTACTAATTTTTTAGACTTATTTTAATTAAAGAAGAAAAAGTTTTACAATTTATGGGGAAAAAGTCATTCTAATGATAAAATTGTACAATTGAATTCACAGTACATAAAATAAAATTAAAAAGAATCAAAACAATTTTAAGCAACACATCACCATTTAAATTATTAATATAAATATATCAATAAAATTGCCATGAGGTACAATGTGTTGTATTTTCAGTGATAAAACTGAAGGAAGAAGTCATTAACATTCTTGCTAAGAGTAGGCAGATTTGATGTTCACTTCATATTACTTCCAAATTTATATTTTAAGAGATTGTGCTATCGTATTTTTCATGTAGGAAACTTATTTTGCTTTCCTAATTTTCTATCAATTTCTATTAGTTTTTGCCTTATCTTTTACATTTTAGTTTGGAGATGTTATTTGCATTATAGAGAATGATGTTTTATGCTATTATTTGGAAATATATATGTTGAATACAAAAATAAATTGATGAACTATTAAAAAATATTGCAATGAAGACATGTATGTGCTAACATATATGCAATCATCTGGGATTTTATAACTGAAGAAGATGATTCACATAATTTTGTCGAAAATGTTCAGTAAGTTCTATTTCTTAATTATTTCATATTTATTAATGATTATCTTTATTATGCACTATGACGAAATAACTTAAAGTAGTGTGATTTTTTTTTTTCAGATTGAAGGATTGCATAGCATGTTGAGGATTGAAGGGTTGCATAGCCTGTGATAAGAAATTTCTTCTTTTTTTTTTTTTAAATTTAATAACTCAAATTTATTATTTATTATAAATTATAATAATAAGTTGAATTTAAAAAATAATAATTCCTCTTTAGCCAATATAATAAATTAAATGATTTTAAAATAATAATTTATTTTAATATATAGGCTAACTTAGGATAAGAAATATTGCCTATTATATCTTTTAATAATCGTGTAAACTAAATTGTCATAATGTAAAATTATTATAGCTTTTTATCCTTTATAAATAAAAATAATAATTAAAGCTAACGTTGAATTGTACATACAAAATAAAAGATACATGGACAATTTTATAAATATATGGCTTATCTTACTATACTAGAAATTGCATTTGAAAATGGAATAAAATGGATGAGATTCACATTGATAAAAGTTAGGATTTAGATTAGTGAGAACTTATATAGTAAAGCTTAATTTGTGTTGTAATTCTTATTTCTTTTGCAATTTAACAAGCTGAGAAGATTTCAATATATGAATGATAACTTGCAAAGTGTTATTTTTAGATTTTCATCTTGATCAACTTTATTTTATCATTTCAAAATTTTCATTCTATCATATAAAATCTCTCCACATGTATTTCAATTTAAAGATAATAATTGATATCATTGCTTTCAGATTTCAAATTAAAATTGATTTGAAATGAATTACCATGTATGTTTTCATGTTATATTCATAATATCACGTTGGTGGCGTTTATAATGTCTAAACTTTTTCTAATTAATATTATAAAAAATATATTAATTATTTATATAAAATTAATTTAAAATTCTAAAAACTATATCCTACTATTATATACATGCACTTTTGTTACTCAATAATAATAATTCATATTAATTATTTTTAAGTTTAAAAATTATTATATTTTAAAATATCCGCACAACGCGCAGGTATGTATACTAGTAACAATAATTAGACGGGACTGACAAATGTAAATATAGAAATAATAATGTGGGTTCATATTATTTGTCAAGATATAAATGAGACAATAAAATAGATAATCACATAACAAAGATACTACAATTAGCTAAAAATTGTTTAATTTTTCAATTATCACAACAATCTTCACATTAAATAAGGTAAAAGGTTATTATATTTTTAATTTTTCAATTATCACAACAATCTTCACAAAGGTTATTATATTTTTAACCATTTTCCCCCTCAAATTTAATTATACATGAGATTTTTATTGACAATAATCTCATGTATTATCAAAAAAATTGGAGCCCCAAACCATTATTTTAGTGGCTTGATAGTCGAGTTTGTGCAACCCTATTCTCATTGTCGGATAAAATGTTCAACTGCTTTTGATGCAAAACATGAATTTATATATATAATCGTAGTAAATAATATATCTGAATCCATAACGTGAAAATAAATTTAATAAATAAAATATTTCAGTAAAGTTGATATATACACATACAATAACGAAGGATATAGTACGAGTGAAATGGAAGGAGTGCTTCAAAGTAACTGATAAAATTGTTATCATGTGATCAGGAGAACACGGATTCATACCTTAAAGATGGTCATTGACAAAAATACAAGATAAAATTACTTACAATGGGCTCTTAATTTTTATTTTATTTTTTATAGTACGAGTGGAATGTCAATATCACGGAGATCTTTTGAGAATTTTAAATAAACGCACCAGTAACAGTTAAGCTAATTTGTAGCTTAATTGAAAAAACACTTTCACGTGAATCTTTTGTCTCAATTTCAATATAGGAATAATACTCTATTTAACTTTATGGGACTCCATTCCAACTTGGCAAGTTGCCAAACCAACTTTCGATTTGATTGCCTACTAGAAAATTACTCCACAGTGAGTAATAAGTATTGACACTTATTTAAGTATCACTTCTTAATTTGAATATACAAAATTAATACTTTAAAGTGAAGTAGTATGCAAGCTACACCTAATCACCTCTGAGATATAAATAAGACTTTAAATTACACAAAAAAATGTTTTGTCGAAATTTTTGACAATTCATCTCTAAATATAAAAGTGTTTAAAGAATATAGAATATATTTGATAGCTCTCGTAAGTATAAAGTTTAAATTTCTTTTAAATTAAACATTGTATATAGTAATAATAAAGAACTAAAGAGAATTGTTAAATAACTCAAATTGAATTAGAAAAAATAGAAAAATAAGTGTGATAATTTCCTCCAAAATTGAAAATCCACGAAGTTCAATGCATCTCACTGACAATCGAGGAAAAAGAACAAATTAAAATGCACATGTAAACTAATTAATTAGTGGAAATTAATACATATGCAGCCAACACACTTTCACGTGAACTAAAATGAACTACTCTATAAATACATGTACCAACAAATGCATAAATTAAATCTGTTTCATTGGTCCACAAAAATTTAGTAGTAACTTTTATTCTGTATTTGTGTTTAAAAAAATTATAAAATATTTATAAATAGTTGATTGTGAATTAATTATTATTTTATGTTTATTTGAGATTATTATAAAAAATTTATAAACTTCAAAACTTGGATCAGCACGATGCTCTTATATTTTTTTTTAGAATTTAGAAATATGCAAATAGACCATGTGCTAATCCGTCAAGTTCCTATTTAATTTAGCAATTAGTTTGAATTAATGATGCCTGTGAATTTTAGCGGGTTAGTGATACGGTTTGACCAGTTATTTTTTTCCAAAAATTATATCATACACTAATTTTTTGGTTACTGATCTTTTAGGCCTAACCAAATTTAGATTTTTCAAAATTGGCTCAATCATCTCTATTTTTCTTCGATATCGTATCATTTAGTAGATTTTTGATGAAAAATTTTAAACGCCAGTCACATTATTTTAGTTGGTGATGAAAAATTATACATTTCTTATGAACACTTGAGAGACTAATTAATTTGATTTTTAACTGTTCGTGATAATGAGAAACTGATGCAAAACTGACATATTCTTTTACATGGCTTATGTCCCTTTTTTACCCCTCCCGGCTTGGCAGGAGCTTTTATCTTTTTGCTTTTTTGATGACTCGAACTGACAATTTTAAGATTGGAAGTGAGAGATGCTTACCATCCGAACAAGCTTCTAATCGGCTTAGTATGTCAACAAATAGAGAGAGAACATGAAAATTAATCTATAGAAAATGCACTACACCATCAAAAATAAAATATATATGAAAGACGGTGCTCTAAAAAAGTGGCAAATTCATATAAACCAGGTGCACTATTGGTGGTATTATCCATATGAGTGTAAGATGCACAATTATCCATGAAAAGCTCTGGCAAGCCATACTGGGGAGTGGGGAAAAAGCAACGTCTCTCAAGAAGGGGGTAAAGATAACATCTCATATGATCACTCAATTATGATTTTTTTCAGTGAAAAGTCACTCAATTTTGATTTTTAATTTAAAAATCACTCAACTATGAGTTTTTTTTTTTTTTAGAGAAAGTCACTGAACTTTGATTTTGTTGAGTGACTTTGTAAGTAGAACATCTATAGTTGAATGACTTTCTGTGAAAAAAGTTCATAATTGCGTGACTTTTGAGTTAAAAATCAAAGTTAAGTGAGTTTTTTTGTGAAAAGAATCCATAATTGAATAACTTTTGAGTTAAAAATTAAAGTTGAGTGAAAAAAAGTTCATCGTTGAATGACTTTAGATTCAACAATGTTAAGGAGCTAAAGAAGACAAAAAAAGATCACATGTGTATATAGATTCTTTAATTTTATTTTTTATATTTAAAAACTATACGAAAAGTATCACAACTCTAACAAATTTAAAATAATTGAGAAAGTGATAGTAGAAAAAAGAAGTCAAATAGTAACATCTTTCATGAAACAGAGGAAGTATGAAGATTGTGAAAAGGGATTACAATGGGAAAAGAGAACTTGTATACAAACAAACCTAAAAGATGTCAATCCTCATTTGTTTACACAAACTTAGGAACATCTTGGGACATATGAAAAAACTAAAAAAAAGTTTCATGTACACAAAAATTTTGGGAAAAGGATGATCTTTGCGGATCAGATCATTCATATAATATACAAAAAGAAACTCCAGACGTTTGAGATCTTGTTAGTATGATCTTAGGAGTTCTTGTGCATTGAAACTGTACACGCATTTGTCCTCCTTTGTGTCAACATATCTCGCTATTATACTGCGTATATGGATCAAAATTCAGATAGAGAAACAATGGATTATCGATATATCTGTGCAAAGTATCTCTATTCGTGTAACAATAACCACCACTTGTTAAGACCTGTACAAGCACCATTGATTATGAATACATTACCAAATATGTAACATTTATGAATGAAGCAATGCACAAGAGATAGATACCCTTTTTCTTCAGAGGGTTGTTCGGTTGTTTGTTCAGTTGTCCAGACGATATCTTTTAATCCTGAAGAGAAGTTCTTGTAAAACTGCAACTTTTAAGGTTCAATTATTAGAGGAGAGTTCATATGTCATGATTAAACGAGGAATATAAACTAGAACGTAACGTGCCTTGTGAAACTCTAATGTATCACCACCAGTTTTTCGAAGCTCAACCAAATGCAATGAGGGTGCTACTTCAAACACCTGAAGCAACAAGTATACAACAATGATGAGAGGTGGAATATGAAGTCGTGATAAAAGAAAGTCGAGCTCAAGAGGTGAGGATTGCTCAAGACCATATAAGAAGTCCAAGTGCATGCATCATCACTAACTGATGTGGGAGAATCAACATAAACGAACTAAGTAATCACCTCTGTTGCTACAGCAAGGTGGCCTTTCCTTCCGGTCCTGTCGCCTTGTAACTTCATCTGGAATAGTCAAGGATACGAAATTGTTTTAAGACAGTCAAATCCTTCGTAAAACAGTCAAATTTACACTAGAGTCAATTGATATCAGTCAAATCCAAACATCCAATACTAAAAGGTGCAAGGTGTTAGTTACCTTGTAATTTTTCTTCTGGACACTGAATCCCAATGGTCTTGCAGTTTCCTCAATTTTGGAGATAATCTCATTAGCAGGCGACCGGGAAGTAAATTGTGTTTCTCTCTTGACAAGGGCCTATACTTTGCCAATTCATACTATTAGAAAATGCATTAGCAGAGGAATAAACACTTTTTCAACACATTCTATATATGGTAAAGTCAGATTATGTCCAAGTATCGTACTCGAAGATCAAACAACATGACATCCTTACTGTATTGTGCAACTTTCTCAGTCTAACTATTCTTAGATATAATGGAATTTGAAAGATCATATACCGTAGACATGTCTGTCAGGGTGTTAACAAGTGTAGTAATATGAAAGTACTCACCTGTTTTTCGAACAAATTTTCTAGGTTGAAACTTTTTGACCTTGAAATGAGCTCGAACGCATTGACAGAAGCAGGTTTTTCCTTTCTTTCTGTAATGAGATGATCCTGAAAAACATAAAATAAGCGTATCATTTCACACAGGATGTTTGGTTCTCGATACAGCTTATAAACATAGTTGATCTTATTAAGCTCCACTTATTATATCCTCTATAATTACATTAAGCTAAATTTCTCAAGGAACTGTTTAATGTCTCTCACTAATGTAGGATTTCATGTCTCAACTTATTGACAAATCTTTGAGGCGCGATGTGTAGGCAGTGGAGATAATTGGAAAGAACTTGGTTTGAGATCTTGAACAGTTTATTATGTGTGAAAAGAAAATGTTACTTACGTCCGAGCCATTGAAAATGGCATCAATGTCATCAAGATTGACATCTTCATCTTGCTCAAAAGGAGGCGGCTTGTAATCTTTCTTGAACCATTCATCTTCGAGGATCTCTGGAATAGTGATCCTCTGAAACAAAAGATTAGAAATCACTCATCATAATACATAAATAGACACTCAAACTTGGCCTCAACTGGAGAGGATTATTGCACATCTAGACACTTCAACTTAGTCTCAACTGACAACTAAACACTCCAACTCGTCCCCACTATGTCTCGTGCACACCCATTGTTGAAGTGACACATAAATTTTAGAGGTGTCTAGATGATCATTTTGTAAGTTGGAGTGTTCAACTAACACAATGGAGACGAGTTGAGGTGTGTTTAGATGTGGATCTCAAAGCTAGAGTGTTAACTTGCCAGCTGAAGCCAAGTTTGAGCGTTTGTCGATAGAAATAGCTCATTCCAGGACTGCTCATTCTAGATAGTAAATAAAGCAAAGATAAAAGGGACTTACTGTGAGTGGATTCGGGTCAAGAATACGCTTGATCAGATTCTTTGAGCTGGAGGACAACCATGGTGGAAGTGAAAAGGTAGCCTTAAGGATCTGAGAGCAATTTACAAGCAAATTTATTCAAATAACATTCTGAAAATAAACGAACAAAGAATTCCAGAAACATCTCTGATAATAAGAAACTTTCAGAAATTACTTTTCGGTATAGAGCATTTAGGTTTGGTTCATCAAAAGGTAAGTATCCAGCCATTAGAACAAAGAGAATGACTCCACAGGACCAGACATCAGTTGTTGTACCATCATAGCCTTTATCAGTTAGCACCTGATACAACACCTCTTGTTAAAGGCAGGAAACAGTAAGAAATAACTACTCCCTCCGTTTCAATTTGTTTATCTGGTTTTGACTTGACACACAGTTAAGAAAATAAATAAGCCTTATGAATTGTGTGATCTTAAACGCCAAAATGTCCTTTAATATTGAGGTCTTAAACATGTACGGTGGGATGTCAGGATTAAAGAGTTGCCAAAAAAGGAAAGAGACTAAAAAGGAAAGTAAGACAAACAAATTGAAACAGAGGGAGTAACTAGTGTGTAGCTGTCGAATAACTACTCTTAAGGTTGTTGTTACCTCAGGCGCGACATAGTTTGGTGTGCCACAAGCAGTATGAAGAAGTCCATCGTCCTGAATAACATTGAGAGTATTCCATAATAATACTAGAGAGTGAATAGCTCTTTATATACTCTTTAACCTTTCAATCGTACAGAATACTTACTCGAACTTGCTTGGAAAGTGCACTCAATCCAAAGTCTGAAACTTTCAGAGTACCAAATGAATCCAGCAATAGATTCTCAGGCTACAAATCGCATAACTCAATATTAATACTAGTCAAATCGTGAAGGAAAAAAAAACTTCGGCATCTAAAAGAATGCAATCAAGGGTCAGAAACCTTCAAGTCTCTATGGAAAACACCTCTACTATGACAGTAATCAACGGCATTAATAAGCTGTTGAAAGTATCTTCTAGCTTCGTCTTCTTTGAGTCTGCCATGTCTTGCCTGTAATATATCTTATTTATAAGGACATTCTCATTGCAATACAAGCGAAAACTATAAACATGAACATGTAATCTACATTTGGCAAATAGTTCCAAGAAAAAACTATTTTACCAATCATCTCCATTTCCTCCATAAAATAGGGGAAAGAGAAAAAAACTTACAATTTCATCAAAGAGCTCTCCTCCATGTACATACTCGAGAACAATATAGATCTTCGTCTTGCTAGCCATAACCTAATATGTAACCAGAGTTAGAATAAAGAGAAGTACAAATATATGAAGCAATATTCTACCCTCTACGAGATAAGGATAAGGTTTACGTACAGTCTACCCTCTCCAAACCCCATTTATGGGATTACATTGGGTATATATGTTGTTGTCATTACAAAGATATGAAGCACTCAAGAAAATTGTATGTTTACGAGTGACGAGGAAGAAGCCAGGGCAGAAGGAATACAACATACCTCAAAGATCCTTACGACATTTGGATGTCTGATCAACTTCATCGTTGATATTTCTCTTTTAATCTGTCAACCAAAGTACATCATGGATCACATAATCGCTTTTCCTTTATAAATCAAAAGAAATTTGTAACAGGCATTCATCATCTAACATCTTTCATTTTCCTTTATTCAGAACAAAAGCAACATAACATGTACATTTTTACAGTTACTTATGCTAACTAGTTCAATTACACATCATAACACTTTGAATTCACAACGATCTCAAGTGCTAGTAACTGAATTCTAAATTTAATTTTTGTACATTTTTATTGAATTTCATAACATATATACAACATTTGAGCCAAAGCTATACAGTAGCCTACATCCACCCCTGGATGGAAAATGTGTGGACATTATATATAATTCTTTAATAATGTCCACGCATTGCACGGGTACGTATACAAGACAGGGCAGGGCAGGGGAGGTACCTGTTCCATAATGTTCTGTCGTAGGACGCGATCACGATTGATGATTTTGATGGCTACATTTTCACCTGTTTGTACATTTTTGGCAAACTTGACCTTAGCAAAACTTCCCTCACCTAATGTCTTACCTAATTCATATTTCCCTAATCGTGTCCTGCTACGACTAAATGGCGATGACGTTGACGTTGAACTACTCATTCTCGTAAGAGTTCTTGCAGATATCCCTATTACCTGGAAACCGAATGTGATAGAGGAAACGAAAAGTCCTTACGGGTTAGATTGCTCGTATTTTAATAATAATAATAATTGGATGAAAAAGAAGAGAATGATATGCGAGACTTTCTCCACAATTTCATGGCTAAGCTTTCCAAAATGAGCGGCAAATCTACAAAACAGAAAAACACTACTAAAGGAATGAAATTCTACTCTCGTCTGTTCCAAAATAAGTGTAGTTCTAGTAAAAAATAAAATATATTTTTTTCGATTATATCCTTATATTGAAATTAACTATTTTTTTCTTAATTATGTTCGATTCTCAAAAAACCACTTAACCACAAATACCCTCAAGAGTTAACACCCCAAATTTTTAATGACGTGGCAAGCCACGTGGGACTAATCCCTACACCTAAGCGTTGCTAACTACGATTCACTTAAAAAAACTAGACCTTTAGCGGCGACAAAAATCGACAGAAAAGCCCATAATATCGCCACTAAAGGTTTTAACTGATTTTTAGCTCTGATTTTGTGTTTTTTTCTAAAATCACAATATCGATCAAGGAGGAATTTGAAGACATTGTATGTTTTATTTTTATGTCATATGTAAATGCATAAAATGTACAATGATGCATTATGTAGTAGGAGATTTGAATCAAGAAGTAATTTTGATGATTTTCATAATAATAGTGGATGTTTTTTTTATTGATAGTGAATGTTAGTTATTTTAGAAAATTAGGTTGCAACCAAAAATTAATTATCATATTTTTTTATTAAAAAAATAGGTTTTACTAGCGAATGGTTGTTGCAGCCTTGTGTTGTGAACTTAAAACACTTTTTTTGGGATGTTACATTAACAACTTGGCAAGTTTCACCCTTTCATGATTCTAGATCGAATTCAATGTATAGTAATAGAAACTTGATTCAAACATTTCTTGATACTCATATAATTGTTCATACGTTCCTGATTCGACATCATACAGGAGTTCCCGAAGAATTCAATTTCACCAGATCCATGTCAAAGACAGTTGGGCAGTCGTTACACCATTTCAGATGTTACCAACAACAAATTGAGTTTCATACAAAGACATAATTTCAGAATTATGTTACAGAACATTTACACATGAGATAAATAAGTACAACCAACATGCTTCTAATGTAAATTTGAAAATATCAATCAATCAATTGATGGTAAATAAGAAACTGCCTACTCTAGCATCTGAACAGCATTGTCTGAGGTAATGATACAAAGTTATATATACGTCCCTGTATAACAACTCATTCTACAGCATTTGAACGCGTTGGGAATTCCATTCCATGTAGTGCCGGTATGTTCTCCATATCTTTCTTCGAGAACAACGGAAAGAACCATAACACCTTATTTGCGCCAAAAACCTGTTCAAAATTCCTTTTCCAGCCCATGTCATACTTCCACTGCGCGGATTTTTTCTTCTCATAAACCTAAAAGACGACAGAAAACAATGTGATAACTATTCAAGGGAGAACATATTTGTTTGTTTTCCTTATCATTCTGCGAGTTGGAGGAGAAGCATTAAAATTGACATATAATGAACAATAATATCAAGGTTTGACATACCTCCACCGAAGTGGTGTTGCTTGAGAGCAGAGATGCATGCATAATTACAAAGCAGAGAAGACTGAGTGAAAAGGCTAGATTCAAAACTGCATCAAGGTCAAATCCGTAAGAAACAAGGGGATCATAACAATCAAGACTAAGTCACTAAGATAGTAGGTGCTGTTTACCGAAGACTAGAAAAATGACTGCAATATTGCCTGGTAATAATGACTGATTCTCGGCTTGCCGAAAGAATTTTATAAAACTGGGCAGCAGTACCAGAGTGTCCAGCGTAGATATCAAAAATGTGTACACCTGCAAAGATACTTGTGAGACAGGAACAGAAAAGGAAACATTACATATTATATGTATGGGAGTGTCCTTAGAAGCACAGAAACCAAACATTATATCATCGAAGATTCATTCTGGGAAGAGGTAGGAAAAGAAATTTTGAACAGCAAAGAGCTGACTTGTATCCAAATCCAACACAAACAAATGACAATATGAGTTTGCCATGTCATTTTAATTTATTAAATTTCAGACACACGTGTCACTCTATTTTGACACGTGTATCTGAGTTTTGAGACATGTCCAGAAAGGAAATACCAGGAGGACAATACACAATACCAAGGGCAAAATATGAACTTTGGAAGAAACTAGTGGGTTCTTGTGTGATAATTGAAACTTACAAACAATTCCTAGCAATTCCTTAACCATACTAAGTACTCAAAGCCATAGCATAGATAAGAAGAAGAAAGGAAAACCAAGAGGTGTTGTTTCGCTTCCATTGCTAGACCCCATCCCTCTAATATTGAGAGGTCATAATGTTCTTATGCTTTTCATTTTATACTATTCCCTCCATTCTAATTTATATGACACGTTTTCCTTTTTAGTCCGTTCCAAAAAGAATGACAAGTCAAAATTTGAAACAATTTACTGTACACGTCCATTATTCCCTTAATGAGAAGCCTCATAACCACATGAATGTTATGGTATACTTAAGACCAGAAGTCCAAAAGTTTGATAGCCACAAAAATGTTATGGCATTTCTAAAACCACAAGTTTTAAAAGACTTCTTTGCTTCTTAAACTTTGTGGCAATTCAAACTATGTCACATAAATTGGAACAAAGTATTTGTTATGACCTTGGATGCATTTTTTAATGCTTACCACGATACTAATAGATATTAATCAATATATCTATAAATTGTGATAGTTGAGAAATAAGTAAAGAAAACGGATGACAGGACTTATCCCATCAAGGTTAGTGCAAGAAAATGAGACAATTAATATCATGTGTGCATATAATGAAAAACTAAAACTAAATTCTAAGAAGACATGAAATACTTTGTTTCAAAGAATCCCAGATCTGTATCGAGATCTAAATAGACAAGTGGCTGAATACACTGATGTTTTTGATCAAACACATGGCAGATCTTCCTATGACACTAGAAATGAAGAAAAACATACTCCCACCGTCCCATTTTAAATGAAGCTGTTTGACTACGCACAGACATTTGAGAAAGAAAGAAAAGCTCCTGAATGTGTAATCTTAGAACATGTCATGACATTTATGAGACCATAAAATCATGTCACCACTCACCAAAGTAAATAGAGTTTAAAGTCCAATTGTTTCTAAATATAAAAAGGTGTTATTCTTCTAGAGGTTGACTAAAAAGAAAGTGTCACATAAAATAGGATTGAAGGAATAATATTTTAGAGTTTTCCTTGTGCGTTCGTTTAAACTGCAACAACTCTATAAAGAGGGAATCACACTTGATAATGATTAACAATTGGAGGTACCCGAAGAGAAACTAAATTCATCCTTGTCTTTAAAAGTGATAGTACCACATGTAAGACTACATATTTACATCAAGAAAAGCACAAACCACCCCCACATAGACTAATACTTCTAAATGTGAAGTAAGCAAGCATAAGGAAAAAGGAAAAAGGTACACACCATTGAGAAATTGGTGGTGGAGAATAAGTGGTACAAATGAAATAGCATTTAAAGACAAGCTATTGAAAGAGGAAGCAAGAGACAAAGAAGATAATTCAAATACTCGGTGGGAGAAAATGACAAGTTGACATAAGAAAATAGCAAGTGAAGTTCTAGCTATGTCTTGAGACATATGAACATTACCACAAGAGCTTGGTGGAAGAACAACGAATCTGAGTAGCAGTTAGAGCAAAAAAAAAAAAGTGAAGCTCCCAGCCTTGAAGATGGAGAGTTCTTTAAAGAGTACAAGAGGGCTAAGAAGTTAAAAAACAAAAGAAGACAAGTCTTACACGAGTTGTATCAGAAGCTAGGGCAATAAGGGAAAAATGTATAAAGTAGTATGAGCTAGTATGACCAAAATTAAGTATATTGAAGCAAAATCGTCATAAAGAATATGAGAGCGAAAAAAAACCTATGGCTCAAATCTGATCCTTATAGAGGTCTAGAAAATCATTGGAGATGGTTGTGGAAGCATAGCTAAAAAAATAACCAAAGTATTATATTAAAGAATGAAAAGATTTCAATGAGCGGAAAAAGTCTATCTTTGTCCCAAATAGAAAGAATAAAAGAGATATTCAAAGGTATGCAAACTCTCGCGTTATTAACTTTAGGTGTCCTAGAAATTTTTTGGAAGGATGATAGAGCATAAGCTTAGACACATTATAAGGATAAAGAGCAAAGTTGGTTTATACCTACTCAGGTACCATATTTTTATCAAAAATATTGATGAAAATTTAAATAGAAGGATATTCATGTGATATACATATACTCAGAAATAGCAGATGGTAAAGCATCAAAGTCTAATCATATGGTTGGTGCTTTTGGTAAAAAAAAAAGTAAATATATATTATATCGTCTAATAAATGTGCATATTTATCTTTTTTATTAATAAGTTTATATATTTTACTTAATTGACCAAAATAATATTACTGGTTTTTAATTTCAAAAATATTACATGCTTTCAACAATTATCTCACCACTTTTTTACACCTCTAGACTAGGGGTGCGCATCGGTCAGTTTGGTTCGGTTTTAGGTGTTATTGGTTCGGTTTATCGGTTTTCGATTTGTAAATACGTCAAACCAATAACCAAACCAATAGTATATTTCTTATCGGTTTATGGTACTTAACGATTCGGTTTTCGGTTTAACCAATAAGAAAATACTCATATATATTATATACACGATAAGAAAATTTTCAAATAAACCATATGATTTTTCCAACATTTGGCATGAAAGTAATAATCATAAAAGCAACAATCATTTTTCTAGACACATTCAAAGGAAAAAGTGTGAAAGTAACAATCGTTTAACCATTAACAAAAAGTGTGAAAGTAACAATCGTTTAACCATTAACAAAAAGTGTGAAAGTAACAATCGTTTAACCATTAACAAAAAGTGTGAAAGTAACAATCGTTTAACCATTAACAAAAAGTGTGAAAGTAACAATCGTTTAACCATTAACAAAAAGTGTGAAAGTAACAATCGTTTAACCATTAACAAAAAGTGTGAAAGTAACAATCGTTTAACCATTAACAAAAAGTGTGAAAGTAACAATCGTTTAACCATTAACAAAAAGTGTGAAAGTAACAATCGTTTAACCATTAACAAAAAGTGTGAAAGTAACAATCGTTTAACCATTAACAAAAAGTGTGAAAGTAACAATCGTTTAACCATTAACAAAAAGTGTGAAAGTAACAATCGTTTAACCATTAACACTAAGACTAGTAAATTTAGTATAGTCTTATTGGGTTATTGGTTTAACCATTAACAAAAAATTATAAAAACCGGAAACCGAACCAATAACCCAATAAAAAATTTTAGCAAAACCGTTTAAAAACCGTTAGCCCAATAACCCAATATCAATAAACCAATAGTGTTTTTTCGGTTCGGTTTATTGGTTAAATTGGTTTTTGCACACCCCTAGGTGCTTCAGTAAAAAGAAAAGCATATCAAATATATAAATGCAATAAAGAGTATGTATATAGAAGTGGTCACTAGTGTGAGAATAGTGGAAACAAATACAAGAGGAGATTCTTATAACTGTGGTTATAAATCAGAGATTTCCTTAATTCCCTACTTGCCTACTTTATTTATGGATGACCTAACTAATAGCACACAGGAAAAAATTTCTTAGTGCATGCTATTTGAAAAGTCAATAAAATGTTATAACGTGGAGAAGCATCCCTAGAAAACTAGGATTTAAGATAACTAAAGTATAACATAATATATGTGCTGCAACCTCCAAGTTTAGTCCCCATATAAGAATAAACGGAGTGAGCTAATGTGATTATGGTATCTAAATGCAGATAATTCAAGCATCTGCACCCTATCTTCTTGGAGAATGTAATGGTTACTCATAAATTAAAAGCAAAAATGGTTGAAATTGAAAAGTCCTATGCAGACAATATTATATGAGTGTGAATATTGGGTCAGTAAGGCCCAAAGTATCCTCCAGTTAAGAGTTGTAAATTACCAACGTTAGGTTAGATGTGTGATCATACATGATTGGACTTGATTAGAATGCTTAAATCAAATAGAGGATGCAGATAGCACAAATAAAGATAAAACTAGAAGTCATTTCAGATGATTTGGCTTCTTCTTAGACATACAAATGCACCAATATAGTTGATAATGTTTAAGGTACTAAAAAGTGGACAAAGTGAATCTGAAATTTAATGGAAGGAAATTAACTTAAAACATCTATAATCTCTAGAAATGAATGCCCGTAAGAACAGCACTCAAAAGGAAAAAAGGAGCTATATATGTGAAACCAACTTGAGATTTTGCTCCTACACCAAGTGTAAGACCATTTGTTCACCAAAGCTTTTTGGTCTAGCAAGGACATTGCATTTCAGTAATTGCAAATGCTTGAGATTTAGTGAACCTTTACTTTTCATTGGGAAGGTGTGAAATTTAGTGAACCTCTGTTTTTTATTGGAATGTGTGAAATTTAATGAACCCAGACTTTTAGAGAAGACTTAATCTGCCTTAAAAGACAAATTATTTACAAGTATTGAAAAGGACTGGGCCCTAATGAGAAGAATAGATATAGGGAGTCATATGACAACTCCAAAGTGGGGAATCACAGTTGATTGAGTGACATAAGTTGGCTTGTTTATACTTGCTACTTACTGATTCGGTTTGTCAGAACAGATAATTTAAGACAGTTGCCTAATCGTAAAACTTCAATCCTCATGCTTTCATCAAAAAAAACTTCAATCCTCATGCATTCATCAAAAATCAAGAGAGCTGTTAAAGAAAGCAGCATAACTTTTTCACACCAAATTCATGAAAAAGGTCTTAAAGTCGATTTCGGTCACCAAGATTTCAGTAGGCAAAAACATGTAGAGGAAACAGAAAATCCCAAAATGGATATAAGAAGGTGATTCAAACTTGCATCAACTTTCTATCTAAGATTACTTTAACAGACCTTTCAATGAATGGCATAACTATAACGACAACCAAATAATAGCAGCAAGAAGAAGGCCGTTATAGATTCACCATATTTAGGATATGAACATGTTCAGGACCTCATTCACAGGCAAGAAAAGACTGCAGGTGTGTTTCTTCTAGATTTTTCTGCAAAAAGCATTACAAAACTAAGCAAAAGTGTTTAAAAGCCAACTTCATACCACAAAAAGGAGAAAAAACTTGTAGTTGCGAGCCCCAACACAATTGACAACCCATATGCAGTGGTGATCCATCTTAAGAACACATCTTTGACCTACAAGACAAAATAGAATTTTCAGTTCAGCAGATATTAGTTTTTGGTCATATAAGTTCCTAACTACTGCAAATTGAGACATGCCACGATAGCCATAGAACAAAAGGTCTTAGGGATAAAATGATGTAAATAATCAGGCGACACTTCTAAGACATGGTACAGAGAAATCGGAACACCGTGCATGCGACTTCATGGGAAAATATGCCTACCCAAATCGACCAGACTTTGACAGGAGAAATGTCTAAAGACAATAAAGAGGAGAAATGAATACGAAAGTAAACCTCTCATCTCACACCAAATATGCCAGATAAGGATTAAGATAAAGATCCTAGGGTGTAGCGCTCCAAGACATGGTATTCCTTTGGGCTAGAGGTGGAAAATGGACAAAACAGTTAAAATATGTGGGGTACAAATGAGCATGGGTGAAGAATCATACAACTCATATTACAATCCATTTACCCATTTTATTACCTATACTTCCGCTGAAGGAAAAAAGGAAAACTTTATCTGTACAATCGAAGTTTGGGAATAAGCAAATAGTTAATCAGACTAGCACGTACAAACAGAACAGTGATGACAACGTGGTGGCTTGCCGTTTTGGCATTTACTGCAATAGCCTCTAGACTGAGACTGTCTTCTTTCTATCTGTTCAGTTGATAATGTTGGAGTAGGATTCTCGATTGATGCATAATCAGATAAAGCAACTGAGTTGCCCCCCTCTATGTTCTGCTCCGATACTAGTTTCCAGTTTTCAGGGACAGAACCAGGATCCTGAATTACTACCTTAATATAGCTCCACATTAGCATTACAAGCTGCAAGATGAATTACAATTTTATATTAGGCTTGTTAAACCCAAATACTGAACTGAAGGAAACAATCCTCCAAATTAAATGATGCCTCCTCTAGGGCATTCTTCTTGTGAATTTGCAATTTTAACAATTGCATTTCATGTTTGAGATGCGTGAATGACCTGCAACTCCAGCCATATCAGAGATAGCAAAAGTGCAGTTTCTACACAATAGGGAAATGTCTGAGTCATGTATTATTATTCATGAATTTTATGAGCACAGCAAAAGGGCAGTCTCTGAACAAATAAAGATTTTCCAGGAGTCGTGTTTATTAATGAGTCGTTCGAGCACAACAGGCAAAGTAGAGTTTGATCTTTGATGATCTTGAATCTGGTTAATATAACATCCAAGGATATTATTAAGCAGCCAGAACAGCTCAGCAAAGCTTTGTCAAGTACTTGCATACTACAGACTGCAGGTTCAGAGATCTGCGAATTGGATGGGAAGGCTCAAAGGCATGAACACAAGCACACTATAGATAGCTCATTAAAGCTGTTGAATGCTTCAGGATTTAGTAAGTATGCTAAGCATTTAGACATTGCTGTATCATTCTCTCTTTGAGCAGTACGGAATATAGTTTCAAACTTCTCACCACACTTGAGCAGGTACATTAAGGAAGTCTACCTCATGCTTGAGTCATTCAAGTAGTCACTATTTTTGCAAATGATATGCAAGACTTTGTCTAGTTAGTAATATCTAACCTAATCACAACTGGCATGAGAGAAAATTCCAAGGACCAAATTTAAGCGCTTCCTCAAATATCTCCAACCCTTGACTGCTAAAATTGCATATTGCATAACATAACTTCTCTTCCAATCTCAACTTGATCTATACCCTTCCTTTACAGCTTGTAGGAAGAAAATGCCCAAATCCACTCAATGGTAACTGTTCCCATGTATATCCTTCAATCCATTTTCCTTTGATGGAATTACCTTTCAAATTTGTCTAGGTTGATAAATTTTAAAAACTTGTCTTGATTGACGCCTTCAATATATGACAAACAGATAAAGTATTTCTTCTCCGCAAATTTGGATGTCATAGATTATTACTACCTTTTCACATAACAAACAAAAGTTTTGGTAATAGCCAACCAGCACTTTACAACTGGATAGGTACAAAAGACGTATATAAAGGAATTGAGCTATGTAATTTTTTTGGCATATATTTGTGCTCTGTATATAAAAATCTTAACCTTCTCGAAGAAAAAAGATGAATATAGCCGCTGCAGACATATTTTGAGGTTCTACCACATAGCAATTACATACAAACCCTTGTACTTCAAGCTATATACAAAACCCATTTAACCTTCAGGACACCTTTGATTATTTTCCCAAAAGACAGTCTAGAACGGTGATTCATATCTTCTTTATCTCCTGTTAGTCTTCCTTCCCACACAACACCAAAAGAATCATTTTACTCTCAGAAGATAGAACTTCCCAACCTGTTTCAAATTAATTCTCTCAACATATTCTTCTAGACATGACTATTTCATCCCATATATGCTTAGAGAGTGTCTTCATAACTGAAAGACAATAGGGGAAGTGGGAAAAAAGATGTCAGTATGCTCAAATTACTGCTGACCTTGATAACACCCATTGCATAGTTAAAAGCCTCTCTTCCGTAGATTATTCTGTGTCAGAGAAGCATTATCAGCACCTATCCTACTAATGCGACCAACCTTACTAGCAGCTTTGGTTTTCCAATCAACTTCCACAATTCTCTTCATTGATACTACTTGAGGCAGTTAGGGAATTACAGCATGATTTAACTATAAAATTGCCATCACTTTTCTGGGTCCACAATGTAGCATCTAATTCTTCTATGGTTTCTTTACTCATATATTCCTTCAAACATTCAATTTCCCAGTCATTGCAGGCTCTCCTAGAACAGACTTTCCAATCATTTTGGCTTTACACTGAGCTAGATGCTTAGGTGCTTCAACGGTTGTTACTATACCAGAACGCTCCTGAAACTGCTCGTCTGGAGGGGTATTATCCAGCCAAGAGGCATGCATCTCATTTATTGAAATATAACTGCAAATAAAGGAGGGTCAATTGACTCCATATGCCGGGAAAACTATCAGATATCTTTAATATAGCTGGACCATATCCCCCATTCTTTCTCATAAGAATCTATAGGCATTAAAGTCACCACCCAAGGTATAACAGTAGTCCTTTATTAGAAAGGGCTCAAACCTTTATTCATTTCTTGCATTTGATGCACCCAATAAATTATTGAAAAATAATAAACAACATTTGAGAGAATGACACAGATAGAGTGAAAATCAAATACAATATCAAATTACAACCACCATCATTACATCAACTATAATCCAATGTGGTCCCACAAGTGGGGTCTTGGGAAGGTGGGGTGTACTCAGATCTTACCCCTACCTTTGTGGGGCAAAGAGACTCTGATAGACCCTCGCCTATAAGAAAAGTGTTTTCCAAAACAGGTTTGGAAAATACAAGAGAAAAGAAAAATATGAAAACTATGAAGAGACTATTGAGGAAAAGAAAAATATCAAATGCAAAAAAGAAAAGATAACCAAAGTAAAAGAAACAACTATGTACTAAAAAACTGAAAGAATAAGGTAATGTAGAACAATAAAATTGAAAGAATAAGGTGCTCTATGCTCTGCCAAAGAAAAAGAAAAAAATCATCTG
The DNA here is from genome assembly GCF_000226075.1 of Solanum tuberosum. Taxonomy (NCBI): domain Eukaryota; kingdom Viridiplantae; phylum Streptophyta; class Magnoliopsida; order Solanales; family Solanaceae; genus Solanum; species Solanum tuberosum. The sequence continues at coordinate 178,401 of NW_006239252.1, read as the reverse complement.
AATACCTACAATTTACAAACCTTCCACCCTAATCCTCAATCTCCACGCACTCTATTTAGGATCATGTCATCAATTAGCTGAAAGTGTGTCATGTCCTATCTAATCACCTCTCATCAATTATTCCTCGATCTACCTCTACCTCTCTTAGGACTATCACTGACATCTCTGCACCTCCTCAGTAGGCATCTGCACTTCTCTTTGCATACTCGAACCATCTTGTCCTCACCAGAGGCCACTCCCACCTTGCCCAGTATATCCTCGTTCCTAATTTTGTCTCTCCTAATATGCACACATCCATTTAAGCATCCTTTATTTTCGTCTCTTTCATTTTCTGGATGTGTGAGTTCTTTCATGGTCAATAATCAACCCTATACAACATAGTCGATGTAAAAAGCACTCTATAAACTTGCTTTTGAGTTTTGGTGGCACATTCTTATCACATAGAATATCAAATGCAAGTCTCTTTTACATCCACCTCACTCCAACATGCTATGTGACATCATCATCAATCTTCTTATTCCCTAGGATTATTGACCCACCCAGGATTATTGACCCATGATACTTGAAACTCCCTCTCTTTGGGATAACTTGTGTATCAATCCTCACATACACACTGTCGCATTGTTGTGTCACTGAACATACACTCCAAATACTTGTTTTAGTCCGACTCAACCTAACCGTCTCCAAACTTCCAAGCTATTGTTAACTCTGTTGCGTGTCTCGTCAATTAATATTATGTCATTTGCAATAACATACACCATGGTACCTCTCTTCGAATATGTTGTGGCAATTCATCCATCACCACGGAAAGTAAAAACACGCTAATAGTTGATCACCTCGATGGGAAGTGTTTTGAGTCTCCTCCCACTGTTCTCACTAAGGTTTTGGTTTTGTCATATATAATCTTGATCACTCTAATGTATGTCACGAGTACACCTCTAGACTTGATGCATTTCCGCAAAAAACCTCCCTTAAGACTTTGTTGTAGGCCTTTTTTGGGTCAATGAACACCATAGTCCATATATATGTCTTTTTCCCATCCATGTACTGCTCCAACAATCTCCTTAAAAGATGAATGGTTTCCACTAATTTAATGTAAGCAATCTTCTTGGCTTCCACTTTCCCTTGGACCTCTCCATTCCACCACCAATCTCCTCTATGACCACCAAAATTACCCTTCGAGACCACTAACACCCCTCAGGTTGTTTCCCTAATACAATTAATTGTCATAGTCCACATACTATTTGCATCCCCCGCAATGTCCCAAGCCCCCATAGTCATCAACTTCTCTCCCAACTCCTGAATTTTATCCTTAGTCAGGCCCCTCACCTAATCCTTGGTTGGTCATACAAAGTCTTTTTTCCTCTTTCTTCTAACCCCTAGATCTATTACCAAGAGTTTATGCTTGTGAGGTTCTCACTCAGAATAACTTCATAGTCCTTACATAAACTTCTTAGAGTTGAGGGCTTATCAAAAACAACCTTTCTACCTTCGCAAAGTCGGGGTAAAGCTACGTACATACCACCATTCCCATATTCACTTGTGGGATTACACTAGGTATGTTATTGTTGTTGTTGTCCTTACATAAACCTCTATCAGTCTTCCTAAAAAGTAGGTAATTGGTTTGAGTCTTTGCCATCACACTACGGAAGGTTTCTGAAAACTCGAGTTAGCTATCACAACACCGAATATTTATCTCATAGAATTATGAATCCTCCACTTCTATTAGTGGTCAGTAGAGAAATATACTCCTATCTTCATGGTAAACTTTGCCCAATGGATCTCTCCTTCCATTCCTCCGTCTAAGATCTTTGAACCTTTTGCCTTCTGGCTTATAATTTTATCTCCATTTGTCAACAATTAGGCATGACCTTCCTCTACTTTACCAATACATGAAGTTGTGCTTAACTCCATCTTCTTCAATTCTTTCTATTCATAATCCAACATACACTTTTTCCGTGTATAAAGAAAAAATAATGTTCACATTCTTTTTAAAGAAACTTCTACCTCATACTATACAACACCAAAGGAAACACATATTAGCAAACTTTAATGTAATAACCCATTTAATCTTTCTTTCTTAATCTACTAATCAAAGGGAGTTATCCAATTTGAAGCAAAGGATGACACAAAATGTTACATGGTCTCCCTGCTCCACTTCAAGAATTTTTTATTTGTACTATTTCCAAATAGCAAAGAACTTATTTTGTCACCCCAACATGTTCTTGTTAACAGCAAAGCATAAACATTGGCAACTATAGTCCAAGTAGCAGAGTCATGTTAGTTTAATTTGAGATGGAGACAGAAAGAAGGAAGTAGTACAATATGAAAAGCTATAAGATCTCTTTTCTCTTAGTGACACAGCACTGCAGTACATACTGTGGTACAAGTTTCCTAATTGACACCAATCAAATAAACATTCTAACTCTCATCTCAATGTTGTCTAAGAACCTGTCCAATTTGTGCTAGAGATAGGAGCAAGAACAACTAATAGCACCTTTGCTATCTCAATTCTCATTTATTTACCTCTCATCGTATTAGCCTATTCATAGTCTTTGGCTTTTTGAACCAGAGATCACCTAGTGTAATTGTAGTTCTTACTTTTGATATCTTTCATCGTCAGTTGTTTACTGTGTTGCGATTATCGCACTATATTGTTGGTTCAACATGTTAATTGCTACATTTTCTACACTGTTTTCTTCTTTCATAGTACTTGGATTTGGTGCACTCGAACCAAGGGTCACCTGAAATAGCCTCCACAAGGTAATGGTAAGGTCTGCATACACTCTACCCTCCTCATGGTGGAATTTCAGTGGGTATGTTGTTGTACCTCTCTTTTTCCCTATCCCCTTTACTTCCCTTTTTTCCTCCACTCTTTGGTTCTTTCTTCATCTACCACTGTATTTACATGCTCTCTTCTTCCAATTCATTGCGAATTTCTTCTTTATTAGTAAGTAATACATAATAATGCTAAATGTATTGCTTATGAACTGGTTCTATACAATATATGTTCATAACAGATTCCATTTTGAGTAAATAGAGATGAATAATAAACTAGAAAAAGGCAAAAGATGAGAACTTACAAGGATATGAAAGATGATAATAATTGTGAAAGATAAGAAGGAAGTGAAGCCACCATCAAGGAGACGAGGAGCCCAGATAAGAACGACGACGGCATAATACGAAAGTACAACAATAGCAAGAACGATGAGTATCATGAAATAGCCAATAACTTTGAGTCCAGAACACAGCCTGAATGGATTGAGATCCATTGCAGGAGTGGGAGTAATTCTAGGCAGAAGTAGACTGGGCGTCCGTCGGGATCGAGCTGGGAAGAAGCGTCTCCAGATATGGGAAGCCAGCTCGATAACCCGTCGGAATTATTATTTTTTTGGCAGATGAGAACGCCGGTCGGTCACCGGAACACGGAGTACTGCCGGCGAGAGACTTGCAAAATGTTCAATATGTTGGTCTTTGCTTAACAACAGTGAAACAGAAAATTTTGACTGAAAGTATGCGAGAAACAGAAAAAAAACCAAGGAACAGGGACAAAAGATAGAGTGAGTGACACGCGTAAGATTCTCAATGTAGGTATGGTTAGACTTAGAACTTATAGCTTGTTTGGATTACGACTTATAAGCCAAAAGCCATAAGCTAGGATTCCTAGCTTATGATATTTTGCTTATTTTTGTTATTTTGGCTTTAAAATAAGTGTTTATAAGCACTTTTTAACTTTATTCAAACACTTCAAAACTGTTTAAAAACTATTTTGACTTAAAAGCATACCATAACCTGGCTGATCAAGCAAATAGTCCAAGAAGTCCACATTAAAGTAAGGAAAATGTCACGTTCCGAGCCTACACCCTGGGCGGGACTGGCACTCGAGAACCATTGTTGGCCCCAAGCGAATCCTTGGCCTGACTTAGCTCTTAGCGGAAGACTTAACTCATGATAGAAATACTTTAAAGAAAGTAAATTGAACTGCTCAAATGATAACTTAGAACGTATTAAAATAACATTCACTGGCCAAAGTGGCAACTCAAGTCTCAAACATAAGTGAAATAGAAAGACTCAAGAACTAACATTTACTACTGTCTATGAAGCCTCTAAACAACTGAGATGGACGTCGGGACAAGACCCACGACATCCTAATGAACTAAAATACTGAAAAGCAATAAAAGGGGATACCTTCGAAAGCAAGGAGGCTCACCAACAAACTCTGAAGCTCAACTAGAATCAACGATGCGCTGGATGCTGATTTTGGTTACTTGTATCTGCATCATTAAAAGATGCAGGCTAAATGGCATCAGTACATTGAATGTACGAGCATGCGAGGGGAAATCTAAACAAGGCATAAGCTTGAAAGGAACTGAAAGAACAAACCTGGTTTTAACTCAACTGAACTGAACTGAACTCATTTTAATATAAAGCAGTATAAACAAGTGCAATATAAAGAAAAGCTTTTTAAAACATGGATAACAACTCTTTGTATTTAGAAATACAATAGTAACTCTGTATGTATGCAAAGATACAACATAACCTTTGGATGTATATAAAAATACAAGTAACTCTGTGTTATAATAATACAAAATACTTATGTGGGAGTTTCTCTAACCGACAACCATCACTTAAGAGCTATTGTGATGATACAGTGTTTTGCCTCACGCTGCCAAGGCCGTCTTATACTTTGCCGAAGGTATAGAACCTGACTACTAAGTGGATCCACTAGTCTATGCTAAAAGGCACTAAGGAATCATCTAAAAAGTATGATTTTTTTTTACCCATGATGGCTACATGGTTTATGGGGGCTGGGAGTTGTTTGAACTCTCCCTCATATCGATGCTCAATACTACTCCCAAAATATAATATTAGTAGCTCTTATGTTTAAAAACACATTTCTTTCTGTGGTTTGAAATAATTGCTCAAAACTTAGCTCAAAGGCTATCTTGGAAAACAAAGTTTCCTCTCTTGCTTAATTGTGAAAACATTTACTCTTTATTGAAAATTAGCTCAAGGCTCTTTTGGAAATCAAAGTTTCATTCCTTGTTTAAATGTGAAAACATTTTATCCTTTTGGGAATACATAGTCCCCATATACTCTTTTGAAGAAATGAACTTCAACTCTTACTCTTTACTCAACTCAAAACTCAAGTCTTAAAACAAAGTTAAAACATTTGAAAAGACTTTTGGAAAATTCTATGAACTTCTCTTGACTTGACTCTTAACTTTCCTTGAATTGAATTATGGATTCAAGGTTCATGATCTCATGTTTAATGATGATTTCATGATGCTTAGACATACCTTAGAGTGTAGAAATCAACTAGAAAACATAGGTATGTTACAAGGGAACTAGTATGGAAAGAAGTGGGAAAAAGTAGAAGACCTGGCGTCCTTGGCTTTCTGAGTGGCGCGGGGAGCCAGACCCAAAACTTCAGAACTGAAGTTGGGGTGCACTGGATGGCGCGGCGCCCCAGGGTCAAAACTTCAGAGAACTTTGTGGGGCGCTCTAATTGGCGAGGCGCCCCACCCCTCTACCCAGGTGTTTGGCAATTTTTCTTACTCGTTTTTCAACTCTAAACCCTCTAAACTCAATTGGGTCTTTCCCCAAACACTTAGATTCGACTACATAATCAAAATATGCAAGAATCTACTCAAAACAACACCTAATTTCATGAATCAAAATCAAGAACTCCTCAACAACTCTAACAATCAAGAACCCAATAGAACTTCAAACAAATCCATCAAGAACTCAATTTCTAAACCTTCAAGAATCTAAATTCACTTAAATAAATCATGATTGGCGCGTGGGTGAACTAACCCAACACTATGTGATCTCACATACCTCGTAGGGATCAACCCTTGACGAAAACCTCAAGCAATTCTTCAAGAACTCGACGATTCCAAGCTTTTTCTCCTCTTCTTTTTTCTTCTCTCAAAACCCTAACTTATTTTTCAAAAGCGTAAACTGAATCCAATCAGTTTAGATCCCAACTTAATTACCAAAAATGAAATTAATTAATTGGATGGTGAAAAGATCATAATGACTTTCCTTATCTAGACATCCCAACTTTAAATAGGCATATCTCACTCATACGAACTCGAATATGAGCAAACTCAGCGGCGTTGGAAAGATAATTCAAAGATCTTTTCTACGGTATCTTATATCACACCTAACTCATCCTGATATAGGAGTTATGGTTGTTTGAAGTTGAACCAAAACTCATACTTAACTTTATTTTGTCAAATTTCTAGATTTTCATTCTTTCCAAAAATGACTCTTTCTAACTCTAGTTCTTTCTAGTTGCGGGGTGTTACAATATCTCCCCCCTTGGGAACATTCGTCCTCGAATGAGATTACTCTTAGTAGGCTAAGGTGTAACATCTAACATTCAGCTCAAACACCCAACAAGCAAATCTAACACATCAAGCATATAAATTAAAAAGAACTAAGAAGAGAATTAGTACCTTAATTTAGGACTTCTTCGGATTCGAAAGATGTGGATATCTCTTCTTCATATCTTCCTCAGCTTCCCAAGTAGCTTCCTCAACAAACTGGTTCCTCCAAAGAACTTAGACTGATGCTACCTCTTTTGTTCTCAACTTGCGAACTTGGCGATCTAGAATCTGAACAGGAATCTCCTCATAAGATAAGCTATCCTTGATTCCAATATCTTCAGTTGGTATGATCTTGAGCTAGGAGTTATGGTCGTTTGAAGTTGACCCAAAACTCATACTTAACTTTATTTTGTCAAATTTCCAAATTTTTCTTTCCAAAAATGACTCTTTCTAACTCTAGCTATTTCTAGTTGCGGAGTGTTACAATTGTCAAACTCCCTAGGTTGGAAAGCCACAACTTCTATCCAGTTTGAAATCTTCATACTACTAATAGTTGTTAGATTGGTTTAGTTTATGCTTTAATGTCTCGTTGCTAGGAGGTTGTTGGGGCATGATGTTCAACAATGATCTCTATTTGTACTGATACACGTGTTTACTTTGATAATGAAATAATTAACATAGTTATCAAAAAAATTATAATATCGCTGGACTATACTCTATCAATCGTGAATCTTTTCTTACCATAAATATCTCTCAATCAAGTATAGTAATTTTCTATAGTTATTATCTCGAACTAGCTCTAGCTAACACTATATGCTATTCACGAAATCACCAAAGTTTCACTACCTCTAAATTCGCCTTTCAATTTAAGTTGTTAATTTCTTAGCAACTTTGAACTGTCATTGTTCAATTAAAACCTAATTTTACAATCTTTTTCAAGTAATACAAGGTATAATTAAATTTGTTAATCAAGGACCCTTAAATTAACAATAATAAATATGTAATTTTACAAATAGAGAAGAATAAGAATAACTTGATTATAATTAAACACAATCACATTCTCTTAATGGAGGTCTGAATTTAGAATCCACGTTATTAAGTGCATTTGTTTACATTAAGATTTAAGATCTAGTTTGTATCCACTCCATAGATGAATGGTTCAGACCGTAAGACATAAAGTGCATTTGTTTACAATAAAATTTAAGTACTTATTTGGTCTGAATAGGTCTTAATTATTAAGATTTTGAACAGTCTATCATTTGTATGGATAGGTTAATTTAATCATCATTCTATCCACTATCACTGTGAGTTAATGAGTTGCATCCAGAGTCGCTAAAGTCGTTAACGACATTTATTAAGATATTGATTACAAATACCTATATTATATTATTCTCACTAAATATAGTATAGCGGCAATTATATTATTGCCGCTAAATATTTATCGCTAAAGTTCTTTATTTGTTGTAGTGCATCTTTGCACCCGTTGGAATCATCAAGTCACCCATATGAGATCGTTTTAATCAAAAGTTGACTGTGGTCAAACTTAACTTTCTTAAAACACAAAAACTCAATCAAAGACTCAAATCACCAAGGGCGTATGCAGGAGGGGGTCAACGGATTACGTGAATCCATCTTCCCCACGTGAAATCATATATAGTAGTGTCATATTTTTAAAATATTTAAAAATAGATGTGTGAATCCACACTCGAAGTATCATATAATTATACAATGATAATTGGGTGCACCTCGCTAAGTAAGGTTAGAAATTTGAATCTTATATCTATCTTGTTTTATTTTTCTTTTTAAAATTGGGTAACACATCTCTAACATTCTGTTTGGATCATTGTTACCCATTGTATTGTATTGTATCGTTACTATACATACAATGTTTGTTTTGATTGTTACATAAAATGTATTGTATTGTATTGTTAAATTTCGTTGTTACGTAACAATGAAAACCCCTATTTTATGGAACAACCGATTTGGTGTGTTCCCATTGTTACTTAATTTCTTTTTCCAATTATATCTTTACATAATATTTCAAAATACTATTTTACCCTTTACCTTATATTATTTAATTCTAGTCAAACCTCCTACCCTAGAATAATTGAGGATACTTTAGTAAATTTATTAATTACAATACAATACGATACAATCAAACCAAACAATTAAAATGTTATTAAACAACAACAAACAATACAGTCTAGCCAAGCATTGTAGCTACCATACAGTACAATACAATAGAGTACAATACAATATAATACATTATGAAACAATGGGTAACAATGATCCAAACAGAGTGTAAGTGGTTATTGATAGCACTTTAGATATATAGCTTTAATCTTTCAAAATTTCCAAGTTTGTCACACTGGAAATTCCTGGTTCTTGTTAGCATATAATTAAACTAAATATGTACACTAAAATTACTAGTGCTGAATGATATAACATACGATCCATGGGTTCAAATCTCAATACTTTCGGTACGAAATATATATATATATACTATTTGTATAGATAAGAATTAATTTTGGACCTATAATTTTATAATTTTAACGATTTTTAGTGATAAGAATCTACATGTCAAACCGATCAAATTTATATCTTAGATCCACGTTTTAGTAGTAGTGCACCCATCATCTCAAAATCCTGGATACGCCTCTGCAAATCACACTCGAAAATCTTGAGACTCGTACCAACCATCCAACAAAGCCAAAAATCACCTTTCAAATCTAACGGATCTGTGAGAATTTGAATTTGAGTTTATTATCCTAGAATATTGACTTAAGTCAAATTTTCAAAATTGAAAATCTTGTCCAATCCTCTTACAATCACCTCGAGAATCATATCACTCAATTTCTGCAAATTATAAACAACATAATGAAGCTATAAAAAGGTTCAAATTGGAGATATAGATTCAAAAGAACAAAATGACTATGCAAGTCGTTATAATTACTATCCATACGATAACATGTTTTTTTTATTAATTTGCAGGGCAAATATAACTTCACTTTTATCCATAGACACTAAAGTGAATCAAATATTGATATAAGTTCTATTGATTTTAACAAATATTCTGAAGATTTTATTGGTTATGCAAATACAACGCATTCCTTCTTCAAATAATTTATTTGCATGTGAAGATTCTAGCATAATTATTTACAAGACAACTAATTGTTGATATTTATTCAAGTCATGTCAAGATGCTAGCAACTTATTTAATACAAAATGTATGATTTTTCTTGAAAAAAAAAGATTTCAATATATCAGAGGCGAATCTAAGATTTGAAGATTGGGGTGCACCACTATCTTTTAGATTTTTGGTTATTGAAGGCAAAAAATAGAAGAAAAAAAAGATGCCCGGACTCAAACCCACAACATGGTGGGTAATAGATGCGGCTTTAACCAACTCACCTAGATGAATTTTTGGTTATTAAAGTGCGCAATTATATACATAATCGTTACTTAAGGTATCTATACACATATATATAATTTGTTTTAAAAAGTTATAGGATGCACGTGCACTCTTACGAATCAATGTAGGTCCGCCTCTGTCAATATTGTATGGAGATAGATGTTGCCTTCAATTAAATGAGAGTATATCAAAGGCAGCCAAATAAAGAATATTTTGCCAAAATTCTTTTTTAGACATGATCTTTAAATGTATATATATAAGATTGAGGTGCATCATCTCAAAGAAAATAAAGTTATGCTTTCATCGGGGAAATAAGCTCTTTTTCTCATTGGGTTAATTTCCTGACAAGATATTTAACAAGGCAATCAACAATATATATGTATTAAAATATATATATATATATCTTTCACTAGAATTTTTTCCCACATGAGTTTTACTAGTTAGATTTTATGAGTCATATTACCTATCAAGGTATGGAAATCCAATGGAGAGTTATGAAACAATTAGCTAGTGTGGATATTCACTATGTTAGACATAAATTCCCTACTACTTCTCGTTTTTACGATGTCATGAACTCCCACACCTCTGTAACTTTTCTGCATGATCTTCCCCATAACCTTCATGATTAATTTCATGTTTATGACAACTTTTTGTGTGTTTCTACGTAAACTATTAATAAAAGCATAAAAGTGTATATTGTATACTAGACTTGAGAATTGAGAAACACTTGGAAGAAATGAGAAAATTTATACACTCTCTTCTTTGGTCTCTCTTTATTTGCTTTGTTTATATATTGTGTTTGCTCTCATTATATAACAATTCTTTGTTTAGAGGTAGTAATTTATTTTTACTAGAATGAGGGTTGACTATTGTTTTTTTACTACTTATATTTCATAGCTAGTTTTCTCATTATAGGAAAATTGTCATATCCAACGATAACGAACGATTGGCAAATGGTATATGTTGATTGTGATGGTACATATGGTAAAGGTATTAGTGACTTTGAGTAGTGGCATAACAAGAATGATTGATGCGGACATATATTAATCGCTAACATTAAATTTATTTTATTAGTAGAGGGACAAATATAACCCTTTTGCCTAGATTGTTTAACGAGAAGAATTTGAACAACTAAAAGATAACTGCAAAAATATACATACAACATGATGTACATCACAAAGATTAGGAGAATGCACTGTTGAAACTATCTTCAACATGTAAGTATTTGTGATATGTAAATTAACTCGACTGATGTATAATATATGTGATAGTTTGGCCGAGTGGTCTAAGGCGCTAGATTTAGGCTCTGGTCCGAAAGGGCGGTGGGTTCAAATCCCACAGCTGACATTTGGAATTTTTTTTATATTTATCTGAACACTCTCCATCGAAAAGATAACACCGTATAAATAAGTTAAGTATTGCTTTATATGTGTATATATAAAATTTTGAACCCCTTAAACATAATGGAGAGTAGTAGCTCAGTGGTTATGGGTGTTCATAGAGCTTTTAAATGCAAATTAGTCAGGTTTGGTTCTCCACGTTCACACACAATTATATATTTTTCTAGCCTTTTAGTTTCTTCTTTAAAATTGGGCCTATTTGGACCAAATACATTATTATTGGTATTAATTACATACTGAAATAACAATTTCTTTAATTATATTTACTGCTAGAAAAATATTATTTCGAATACATATATTAAACAAAAAAAATATATGTATTTCAGATACACACATCAAATTAGGTGTAATTTGTTCCAAATACATTATATAAAGCGTGATTGACTCTTCCCCTCACTCTCTCCTCTCTCTCTCACCTCTCCTCTGTATATGTATTTCAAAATGTATATGAGTTTTTCACAAATTTTAAGTATTTGTGTTTTCAATATCAATTTCATGTATTTATGTATCCCATACCAATTTCATCTAGTGTATCTGATATCAATATCATCTCGTGTATTCAATATCGATTTCATTAGTGTGTTTGATACTCCAAATATTTAGTATATTCTTACATAGATATAATCTGATATCAAAAATGCATATATCTGGTATCAAAATATGCACTGATATATTCATGAATGTATCATATATTGTTACATGTATATGAAATATTAAAATATGCACCGATACACATCCTCATCGAACAAAAAAAGGAAAGAGCGAGAAAGAACGGGGGGGGGGGGGGGGGGGGGGAAAAGGGGAGGGGGAGAGAGAAGGAGGGGGGGGGGAGGTAGATAAAGAGAAAGAGGGATAAAGCGAGAGAAAGAAGAAGAGTCGTTTTGATTTACAGTACCATCAAAACGAGTAAAGAAAAAGATGAACATTTAATTGCACGATTTGTTCTTCAAATGAGTTGATCTTTAATTTTTGTTCTTTGTCATCAAATTTGTACCCGTCAAGCATAATTCTTTAAGGGAACAATAACTTGTGGTATATTATGATGATACGAAAATATAAAACCCATGATAAAAAGTTTTATTCTGAACAATAAAAATTAAAGATCAACATAAAATACGGACAAAAATTCAAATGACTCGTATAAGATTTCTAGCAACTTGTGGACGTTGCATTTACAATCAGTCTCGAATCAAATCTTACATAAAGAATATGGAACCCCAAGCTCATTGATATCACTACTATGATTGCATGCCTTTTATTTTATTTTATTGAGAATCCTCTAAATTAAATGAAAAAATAAATAATGGAGAAGTCAAATAATGGATGATGCCACTTACTATTGGATAAAAAGTCTTTGATCTCCAACAGGAAAAGAACAAAAAATCTTTTGCTTTAGAATTGTTTCAATTCTAAGCTAAAATTTTGAAAGAAACAATACAATGAACCAACTTAATTTAATAATTTATTTTAGTTGGAGAATACATTTTAAGTGGCTTCTCAATTTGTGCTAAAATGCCTAGCTACAATAGGGCATGTAATGTAAATTGTGAACATTCTTTTTTTATACAATAATAGTTAAATGTGGAAAATATAATGTAATGAAATCTAAGTTCTTAAAGAGGCAAGATTTTGGTTTTGAAATTCATCAATAAAGTAAGGGGATGGTGGGAGTAGGAACCAAGTGATGATGCTTTGTGACAAATCCCAATTGAAGTATTTTAGTCAAAAAAAAATAAATGCAAATAAAGTGTGTCCAATAAGAATTGTGCAAAGCTAGCCAAAGCTTCAAATCTTGACAAAAAAGAAAACATATATTCCAGTCAAAATATTCTAACGTCATACACTTACATCCAAAATGGTCAAACAAAGGAATTCTTAGATGCAATCAAATCCAAAGACTCTTTAATTTTGTAAAAAGAGTGGGGGCGATGGATGAAATGGAAGTTCGCATCATATTTATCTTGTGCGATAAGAATATGATGCTAAAATTTAAAGGTAATTAGTTTTATAAAGTGATGGTTAGATTAATTGTGTTGTCTGGAGTGAAGTGTTAGCCGATCAAGAACTCGTACATTCAAAAGATGCGAGCAGCTAGCGGAAATGAGGATGCTTAGATGAATGTGCGATAATACTAGGAGAGAAATGATTATGAACAAAAATATTCATGATAAGGTGAGAGTACTAGTCTACGTGGTGGGCAAGATGAGGAAATTGTGAGACTGATCAGATGGGCAGAGCTAGCGGTGTCAAAAATGAACCCAAATATAGGTAGCCCGCCCAACCTGTCCAGAATTTTAAGGGTTGGGCTCAAGATAATTTGAATTGGGTTGAATCTCAACTCATTCAAACCTAACCCGTTTTAAGAGAATCCTCAATTGAGCCCAATTCAATCTCCAATTTCAATCCGTTTAAAAACTTTTTACTAAGATATGTTCCTATATTAAACGTATGAATTATTATCTATTTAACATCTTTTATGATTTATCTATCCATTTGTTACTTTTAAAAAAAAAAAACTTGAGTGGAAATTCGAATTGTGATTATAAAAGTTAAATATCACTATGTTAAAATTATTGAGATTAATCGGGTCAAATTGGGTGGGTCAAGACCCAACCCATTTTTTAGCCCATTTGAACCCAACCCATTTGAGCCCAAAGTAAACTTGGACAGGTTAAGACCCAACCCGATTTCAATTTCAACCCATTTTAATATCTCCACAACCTGCTCATTTGACACCCCTAGTCAGAGCCTATGAATAGAAGATGTCTTAGTGAGAAGTTGTGAGAGGCTGGATATGGAGGGTCTAAGGAAAGGTAGGGGTATTGTGATAGATGATAAAATATGACATGACACACATGTAGCTTACTGAGGAGATGGCCATAGGGCATAGATAAGGAGATATGAAGATCGGAAATTAGGATAGAAAGGTTAGTAGACAGTCGAGCATTGACTAGTTTACTTTGATTATCATATTATTTGTTGTTGTCATTGTTTACCCTCCTCAAACCTCACTTTGTGGGACTACACTGAGTATGTTATTGTTCTTTTCTCTATTATTTTCAACACGACTTTTTCACTAATGTATTTTCTTTTCAAACCCGCTTTAAATTGTTTTACATGAGTCGAGTCTTACAAATTCAACCTCTTTGCCTTCATAAAATAGGAGTAAGATCTACTGTACACAGAAGTCCCTCTTCGGACCTTACTTGTGTGATCACACTAGATATGTGGTGGTTATTGTAGAGGGGTTGGGCCGCACATTTATAGTTTCGATATTGATTTAATTAACTCGATAATTTTTATTTTTTTTGCATATATCATAGATGTATGTTAAATTTTGTTAAATTTTTTAAACTGTTATGGATATCGAATTGCGAATTCATAATTTATTAATTAACTCAAACTAAGTAGCACAGTTAGAATTTTCATTAAAAGAGTTAAAATATATTTTTTAAAAACTATTAAACACACGACAAAGTTAAAAGGATTCAACATATAATATAATGTGTGTATATATACTAATTTTTTAGTAAAGTGATGTCAACTTGGATAAATGCGGAGATCTTCACTTATATTTGTCACTTTTAACATATTAAAAAAAAATATTATAAATGTTATGATAAAATACCAGATCAATCTTCTTCTTTTTTAAGAGACCAACATGCAAAGCTCAAAATAAAGTAGTAAATCGGAACGGAGGAAGTGCTATCAATCACCCATACTTGCAAGATTAAGGTAATATTTGCCCATGTTTAATGTCCCTTTTGACACCATATGGAATTATTCCAAAAAGCTGCTTTTTAGATGAAGAATGATCAATTGGACATGGAGGTCCAACAATATGTATACACTTGCTTAGCTGCTATTGTTCCTCAAAGCAACTACAGAATAACACATATACACTTTTGACCTTATACTATTTATTTCAACATATTAAACCTTATCATATCTAACTTTTTGTAATAATATCACCAAAAGATCATATGTGTCATCAGGGGTGGAGCTACAGTTACGAGTTCAATCGAATTCAGTAACTTTAATTCAATTCTGATATGTGTCTAAAAAATTTATTGAAATATGTATGAATTATAAATTTAGAACTTTTCAACTTAAAAATTATCACATACAATTCAGAATTCATAAGTGCTAAATTATTGTTCCACCTTTGTGTGTCATGACTTTCTTTGACTTCCAGCTTCGCTTTTCTCAATTTCACCTCGATTATAGCACTCTTCTTATAGATCATTGACTAAAACAATTTATTTTTTTAAAAATCCAATATGACAATATCAAATTATGTTGTTCGACTTTTTTTAACTATGGTTGCATTCGTGTCGAATTCTTCAAAAATTACTCTCAACAATACTTGCCACATTCATCTCGAATCCTTCAAAAGTTACTCTCAACAATACTTGCCACATTTATCTCGAATCCTTCAAAGAAAAATTCACTACTTTTAAAGAATTCAACAAACACTCTTCAATTAAAAAAATAATAATCTAAACAACATAGATACAAATACGTAAAGACTAAAGAGATCACGATCATTCATTGTTCATTGTTACATAAATTAGAGTGACACCTAGTTGTCCACAATTAGACATCTCCTCAAATTCAAAGTGGTATTAGCACAAAACAAAAGAAATTGTGGGGGGAAAGTAACATAACTAAAACAAGAGAAGTAGAAATGTATAGAAGAAAATGTTTAGGGTCAGAATGAGTACATTAAAACTTTTTTTTAAAATCTTGGTTTCAAGCATGAAATTATGTTTATGTTTATGTTTATTTATTTTTTATAAAATATTTTGATTCATTTTCTAATTTAGTCGTTTATATTTATAAAAACAAATAACATAGAGCTTAAACTCTTTATCAAAAGTTGTCAGGTTTAATCTCGATCAATCATTAATTCTAAAAAAAATCATACATAATATCCTTTCAATCATTTCCATAGGTCCATAATGATTCGATATCAAAGTACAATGAATTACTATGCAGATCTTCAACATAATATATCATTGACAATTTATGATAATTGTAATCATTAAGAACATTAGTCATATCTCTATATATGCATCATTTATATATGTATGTGATTTAATTAATGAAATCTACTAATATTCATCGCATAAAAATCATCATGTACATATTAATCTAGGATCACTAACATAAATTTTAATTAATTATCATATGATTAAGAACAAAATTTGAATTAAATTATAAGAGATGTGACTCTTATTATTATGATTTCTATCGTGATAAGAAGTCCCAAAATTCAATCAAGGAGCTTATCATATAAATCAAACAATTGATAATAACTATAATAAAAGAATACCATATGACATATATTTATATCAAATAATGTTAATTAACAAATATTTATATCAAAAACTTGTTGCTCCCAATTGCACACACAAGTGTACGTGGTCGCGCAAGTAATATAGTGGCTCTTAAAAGAACCAGATTATCGAACCCAAAGGACTTGTCAATTAACTATTTTTACTAAATTATACTGATCTAATTATTTATTTAAGAGAGCCAAAAGAGAAGAATGCAAGAACAAAATAATAAAATTACTTACAATAGTTTAAAAATCCCAGGGCTGCAGCATGTATTGGATTTCATGTATCATATTTTTGGCTTAGAACTAATTTTAATTGTCAAGTTACTGGTTTATAGGGTTAATTATATGAGTCG